>NW_009218640.1:27519-36260 GCF_000690835.1 Fulmarus glacialis
CCTTTTGAAGAATGCACACTGGGATTTATGCAAAATACAGGGCTCCCTGGCTATAAGGAGTAGCCATGCAGTATTTTCACATTCAGTGATTTTCCATTTCCCAACCCAAACTGAAGCTGAAGGAGTTCCTAGAGGCCCCCAGGGATGAGAAGATGACTACCATCTGTGTTTGGTCATGTGCTCCCTGAGGAGAAGTGCAGACTGCTTCATGCCAGCCAGCCCAGATTGCAGAGCCAGGCCATGTTAGTAACCCTTCAAAAATATCATCCTGCCTGATGCTAGAGGGGAAGATTTTCCATACCTGGCATACCTGTTTACATATTCTTTAAGTGGACCTCCCTTTTGCTATAATGATTTAAAACCCTGGAAATATTCTATGCATGAACTTACATAAAATGAATCAACCTGCATAATATTACATGCACGCACAATAGATGATCATCTCTTTATCCAACACTTGTGTTTCAAATGCTGTCATTTTACATGTATTTTTGTCCCCTCCAACCCTTCCAGCTGCTTCCTTGCTCCCTGACACTGCTCAGGGCGCACCAGCGCGCTGCACATGGGAATGCTTCTGTGTGTGCACGCTCCTGAAATACGCCCGGAGAGCTTTGCATGGGTGCTCACCTCCTCTGTTGAAAGATGCAGAGACTCAGGGGTGTGCGTGTATCTGGGGCTGGCTAGAAGCAGAGATAGGGAAGAGATGAGGGAGTATATATGGAGGAGCTAAGGCAGGGAGGAACTCTTAGGTTGCAGTGTGCATCTACAGGAATAGAGAAGTTGGGGGCAAGGTGAAAGCAATGCCAAAAGCATCAAATTGTATGCTGTTTGTTTTGTCTGGATAATGAGGTGCTGTTTGAAGGCAGATGCCTCCCTTGTAGACCTTGTAGGAATCAGAGTATTTATATTCAGGAAGGATGAAAATGAAGATACTGTTTTCTGGACTCTCAAGGTAGCACCAGTCATGTTACTTGCTTTCTTTAATGTTCACTCAAAGTCAAAGCATCTTGATACTTCAAATATAATTATAGATTAGAACATGATTAATGTTGCAAAGCGAAAGTCCATAGTGAAAAGCTGTAATTCTCCCTTTTTGTAACTTATGACACAATCTTTAATTATTTAGTTACATTTTTCTCCCTTTCATGATCTCCATCTTGTTTGTTGGGTATGGTAGGTGTCCTCGTACAGCAATGCACTATTGTGTATTACATTGTCTGTGAGAAAGGTCTCATTCTTTGCCTTTTGCAGATATTGGAAGAGGAGGGTGGCTGAAGAGAGCTGATGGGCTCCTGCTTTTAAGGAACTGGATTCAGTTCTTGACAGACTTCCCTACGTTGTTAGGAAGTGGCTTAAACACCCAGAAAATAGTTAAACTCTTGATAAAACTTGAGATCCGTGAGCTAATTTTCAGAAAACCTCATGTTCCCGGATGCAGCCTGTAGTTAAAGGATCTGTAATCACATGTAAAGAAAGCTGTGGGATGTGAAATACTTGAAGAATGATTTGGCCGGAAGAGTTTCAGTTTGGGAATACAGAATCAGTGGGTTTGTGTTGGACTTCAGTCTGTTTGACCTAGATCAATAAATGGATTTAGAGTCCAAACCCCCAGTGGAGCCAGTATCTATGTATCTTGAGGACCTGGGTATTCTGTCTGTAATTCCACATATAGGAAGTAAGGATAATGTGATGCTTCCTCCTCTCACAAGAGTTATCGTGAAGTTACAGTAAGTACTTTTTGAGAAAGTAAATCAGCCTGCTATACAGAAAGCACGGAAAGATAGCTGTTGCAGCGTACGCGTAGTTAATAAGCCTTGAGGATACAACAGGAAGGAAAACATAAATCCTGAGCGCCTTCCCTGTAACTGGCTGTGCTCCCCTGTGTGGTGAAAGAGGCAGAGTGGTCTTTGGCAGGGCAAAAGAGGGAAATCGGTGAATGTTAGGATGTGCAAGAATAGGGAAGGGGTAACTTTGCAGTTTCATCATATGCTTTAAACCAGTTCCTAGTTCTTAACCCTTCCTGTAAGGTGTGCAATTTTACACCCTCACTGGAGATTTCTGGCACTGGGATGAGATGTGAGTGGCAGCAGCAGCAGACCATCGTGCTCCTCTGCGTGGGCTCTTCGCCATGAGAGGGGGAGGTCCCTGAGTTGTTGCACACATGCAGGACAGGACTGTTGACTTCAGGTCCCAGCTCTGGAAGGAAATGGACTTATTCCTCTGTTGAAGAGCACTTTTTCCTCTCTCCCATTTGTCTTGCCCTTCCTGACAATCCTTTTTGGGGCCTGTCTCCAGTTCTTGGCTTCTTATTCTCTTTACCTTTCACCTGCGGTTTCTCCTCCCTTCTAGACTGCTTGTCAGAGACCAGACACCTTGCCTGTCCTGGCCCCCTTTCCCCATCCTTGTCCAGTTTTTCTCTCACATGCAGTCGTCTTTTTCCCTTTTCCTGCCTTGTTTTGTGCACTGCCTCGGGATCCCTGGCTCCCTTCCCTGGCCGTTTCGCTCTCTCCCTCCTGTTTCAGGGCCCTTGTCCCAGTCTGCTCCTTCGCCTCCCTCAGATCTGGCACTCGTCCCCGCTGTGCTCCAGATGCACGCCTTCCGCTTCCTCGCTGCCTGGGTGCCAGCAGCTCTGCCACAGCCAGTGCAGGAAAGATGGGCTCCCTCCTCTCCTCTCCAGGGCCTGGACCTGCTCCAGTTTGGGCAGCCATGGAGATGAAAGGCGTCTTGGGCTCCTCTGTTCCCAGGCTGGTGCGTGCTCACCTGCTCTGTGGGGAGATGTTTGGTTGCCATTGGGAAAGTGTGCGAAGTTCGAGCATGGTCAGCAAGGAAAAACTCCTGGGAGATACTAGTTTTTTACTCTTTAGAGGTCTTTGCCTGCCGTGGGTATCCTGTATACTACTATTGGATATGGGTATAAAAGCTGCTTTCTGACTTCAGCATAATCTAAAGTTACTTGAGACTCAGGAGCCAAGAAAGGAATATGAGGCGTATAGGATGTTCTCCAAGGGAAGAGCAATCCAATACCCAGTCTCCCTGGCGCAGCAGTGCGCTCTGCCGTGCTACTGTATTGGGAGCCTTGTATTTAGTAAGAGGACCTGTCAAAATCTTTCAGGCAGGATTCACTTTGAATGATTTGAAATGTATTATTTACCACGTCCCTGTTTCTGCTTGATATTTCACTGACAACTTCTACCTCTTGATGTCTTAATTTTAAAAAAGGATCTGAGTCTTATGCCTCTCCGTTCTTCTCGGATTGTAAAAGCTGTTTCAGAGTGTTACTTCCAATGATATTTTGAGGAGATCGGTGCAGACCGGTGGGCCGCTTTGGCAGTATTTCTGCTTTCTCTCCTTGCAAACATTGCAAGGAAGAGAACAGAACAAGACAACTGATGCTTTCCACTGTCCCCTTCAATAGTAAAAAGTACACAGGTAATGATTTTTCACACTTCTAAGCAGGTGAGTAATTAGTTTTGAAATGTAACAGAAGCCATAGGGATGTAATCTGCACTGAAACAGGTTTGTTGATGAAGGGATGATGGGGTGGTTGAACAGGCAGGCCCTTCTCTAGATACAGCTTCTGAAGCTTGCAATAATAGTGCTGTGCTTTGGAGTAACTTATGCCAGTTTTCATTCTAAAGTAAGTTACGGTGGGAAGAGAGTTTATTTTGCAGAGTCAACTGCAGCTAACAGAACTTTTTTGGTCTAAACCTGTCCTCTATGAAAACCAACCCTAGTCTGTCTTCATGCAGCATACGCAATACTTATATTTTAGCCAGACATAAAATGAGGACTTACGTGTGGCAGCAGTATATCTGTATCTCTGTCTCAGAGTATCTCTGATAGCTGTTCACAGAGTAAATGCAGTGTTATTAATTATCTGAAGACAGAGAAGTACTGTATCTTGAAAGATCAGGAGAGCTGTCGTCAGACAAACAGGGGCAGACAGTGTCTAGACTGTGCTGTTCAGCACAAGTAGAGTTTCTCTGGGGATTTTTTAGTGGTTCAAGTATTCACACAAAGAGAAATGAGATAGAAACCTAAGCAAGTTTGAAAGTTTTGCTATAATTTTTAAAATAATTTTTGAAGGAAGAATAAAGACATAGTTTTAAAACACTATAGGATATTTGAATCTGGATATTATACAATCATGCCTCATGACCCATTATATCTCCACCAGGATGCCAAGGAATCTATTAAGTTGTTTTCTAAACAGCAGTACATAAAGCAATTTTTTTTTCTTGGTGGTATGAGCATTTCTCACTGGAAACTGTGTCATTACCAAGTGTGGTATTTCCTTGGTCAAGCATAATAAAGGCTTCTGGTGAAAGACTTAATTAAAAAAAAAATCATTGTATATTCAATTATATTGAGCAGTTTTACAAACTTAGAAAAAAATCTCTTTTGGGAACAGATGTTTAAATATTTAAAGCCGCATGCAGGAATTTTTTGTGTTTTTACGGTGGGTTGTATACTGAGCCTACAACTGTGACCATAAATACGTTTTTCCTGGTGGAAGACCTATGTAACAATTTTGTGGGAGTCTGATCACAAGCTTTGGGCAAAAAGGAAACTAGTCAAGGCCGTTATGGCTTCAATTTAACATGTTTGGATAGGCGTCTTCCCCGGGTGCATAACGCTGAACACTGATGTCGTTGTCCTCTGCGGTTTCGAGCCACTGGGCCATAAGGGTACCCCTTTTGTGCAGCACAGTGCGCGCGGTGGCAAGCTCACGAGCTTCTGCGCCGGACTCGTGCAACACACCATCAACGCAACAAATCGTAACTGATCCTTCTCAACAGGAGAGAGAACGGGGTCTTGGCATGCTGACTGCTGCATTTTTGGTCTTCTGCTAGGGGTCTGCTTGCTCGAGGAAGGGAGAAGCTCCTCTGAAGGGCCACTGAATACCTGAATTAGGCTCTGGTGCTTAACAGCTCTCCGGAGGAGCCAGCTTGCATTTAGGCAGTGTGAATACCTCTACTATATGCTCATACTTAGTTCAGAGAAATAGAATTTTCCGCAAGCTGTTTTATTTCTCAAAAACAGGACTGTATCAGATTTTCCCCCAACTGCTGAACAGTAGTATTAATGTAGTGTGTTATTTATTCTTTTGACATGTTTTTATTTCATGGAAAACGTCTACATTATGCTTGAGGCTGGGTATGAGTTGCTGGATCCCTTTCAGAATTCTGTTAAATCTGGAAGTAAATCAGATTACTTTCTTCTACTATAAGCACATTCGACTTGGCTTTCACATGAGGTGTTGTATGGGTGAATGAGCCCAGAGCACTCCAGCTGGTGCAACAGCTTTATTTATGCAGAGTGATGGCATGAAAGGGTTTTGGAAAATGCTTTTAATGGCTTCAGGATTGATTTGTACTACTGTTGAACAACCAAACTGCTTTAAGTTCTTACGCACTTTGCTTGTGTTTTCCAGGGACAAACTGTGGGCTCAGATGATGACCCAGTTGACCAAGAAACTCTGTGCTGGCTGGAAGCACAAGAAAGAGAGGTTTTCTTAAACTCTCTTTGTTTGTTCCTAGCATTTACCATGTGGCAATAAAGCTTCCACAGTCTTTCTGTCCATAATTGAAATAGCTTTTTGCCCACATGATGATGCCATCACCACGACACTTTTATATCTCAACTTTAAAATGCTTTAGGTCTTCATAAAATGATAACATGTACTTTGTCACTTCTACAACACATTTTATCATCAATAAGGGACTAGCTGAGTGATTTCAACATGTATTTCATGCACTCTTTACTCCTAACTTTTTTTTTCCTATGGATTTTTTTTTTAAATTGCATTTTGTCACTTGGGCAAGCATGTTGAGTTTTACTTTTTCATAGGTTTTAGTGACAGAATTGGCACAAACAGGTTATGCAAAATGGAAGGAGTGTCAATGAAATCAAATATACCATATACTGGTATATGATATCAGTAGCTTGCAGCTTTTTCCTAAGCATCATTTCTTATGCAGGCAGTTTTGACAACAGGTTGAAAAACACCTCAAAAAGCAGGTTGTGAGTTTCACAGTAAAGAAGAAATATCCTCTCCCTGCCCCGGGATAAAGCAGAAATTTTGTAGAAAAGATGTGGTCTGTTCAATTGGGAAAGTAAAGTGGCAGGAAAGTATTTTCAAAGAAAAACACTGTGTTGAACTTCATGTACGAGTAAGTTAACAACATATACATGGTACTTAAATGGTGATACAATAAATGCAAAGCAAGTGGGCAATATTTAATTCAAGTTTTAATGTGTCTAGTAACAAACGAAGCATTTGTGTAGAAATATTTCCCTCTGGGCTGTTAAGAGATTCATGGCTCCAGGAGTTCCCCATTTTGCTCAGACTGTGCCTTTGGATTTGAAGGGAAAACACAGTTGTTGGGGGAGAGTCACTAACTGAGCAACTGGAGCTAATCATTCCCTTGATTTAGCAGATGAGACACTAATTTTCCTTCCAGGAACAGCCAGAATTACCTGTTTGTACAAGTTGGCTGATGTAAAACCTGAAGAAAAAACTTCAAAAATTGGTTGTGTTGGTTTGAATAGGATATAAAAAAAAGTAAATAGCGTTGATCATCGTACAAGGGTACCATGAAGGGGTAGTGAAGAATAAATAGTGAAGACAAGTCCCCAGAGGTTGGGAAACAGTCACAACCAGTCCCAAGAGTAGCTTGTATGAAGAGGTTTCTGAGGGGTTCCTTTGAGAGGGAAGCATATGAAGGCTTCACTTACTTGATTGCTCACTTACATATATACAATGGCTTTGCTTTCTTGTATGAGATGCACGGAAGAAAAAGAAATGTTCCTTGCCTGCAATACATTTCTAATGCAAGGTTGTCTGGAAAACATAGCACACAGCGAATCAATATGTTTACTGTCTTGTTTAATATCATTGACAGTCATCAAAAGTAATTTTAATTTTGTGGGTTTAAAAAAAATATTCGTAGACTAGATGGCTTGATTCACAGAACAATCTGTATTTATGCTTAAGGGATGAGGTTTTTCACAGAGGCAATTGCAAAAGCATACAGAAATGTATTACTGCACTTGTTGATAAATCTACTGACAGGTGTGTGGTTGAGGAAAAAAGATAGCGTACATCAGATTTGTGCGGGATGGGACTGCTCTTTGGTGACATCTGGCAGAAGACTTGGAATCTGGGACAGCTGCTAGCGCCATAAAATTGCAAACAGCTTTAGGACCTGAATGCAATGAAGATAAATGAGCTCCAGTTGGAAGCTGAATGGCCCTAAAGGTGGAAGCAGTAATGAGTGCGGGCACTCTGAATGCTGTACAAGGCTTGCAAGAGATTTTTTTTTTTGTCCTGTACGTACATAAATGTTCATTATTCTGGATTTCAGGCTACATTACCGGCATACTGAATAGTTTGAGTTTGTAAAGCTTTGTGTTACTTTCTGCTTAGGTCCCTAAATTTGACATTGGTTTCATGTTCTAGCTAGTTCGGTGTTAATAACCAAGCACACTGTGTTGCTCTACAAATCTGAGTACTTAGTCTGTCCATCTACACGACCATACCATAGAAACTGGGTCAAGAGATAAGACAGTGTGATTTAGAGGTTTTCAGAGCCTGACCAAGATGGGCAACTTTGTGGGCTATCTTTGTTTTCATGATAGGTGATGAATTTTATTCTATTATGGATACTCTCCTTAATTGAGGGCATTTCTTATTGCTGCAAATTTTAGGAAGTCTGCAGAATGCTAAAGTATCCAGTTCTGAGACTTGCAAAAAAGTAGACAGCCATGGCGGTGTTTTCTTGGGCAGGCAGGTTTTAAGAGGTTAATTTTCTGTGTCTTTAGGGACAGGAAGAAGAAAAAATAAATCTGTGTTTACAGATTAAGCCTAGTTAAGGAGCTCCCCCTCCACCCTGTTCTCCACTGACTGTACAGGGGACTAGACATGAGCCTCTAATGCTGATCTTCTTGACCATACCTTACCTAGAGTCTTGCTACTTCTGACATCATGAAGCTACCATCATTTACAACATTTCCTTTTTTTTTTAATCCCAGAAGACAGCCCAATGGTACAGAAGAACTGGCTTTTTATAATACTTCCTTCTCCATCTGACTGTTGTGAGCAGAAAGGGCAGACAGGAATCTGAACAGGAATCCAGAAACCACTTCTCTTGTAATGTTTCCATTAGAGGCTGAGCAACCAAGCTTAGTCTGCTGGGTGCAAGCAGAGAAGTAGACACCCAGCACCTGTGTCTGTACTGCTGCCCTTCAAGCTTGAGATATTTTTCTATTAAGAGCTTTTGGTGTCACATTTTTTTTGCTTCCACAAAAATGCTGGTCCGTTAGCCTAATGAAAAATTTATGTCAGGTTTCTAATGTATGTTTTTCTTTGTAAGAACCTTTGTGTAATTTCAAGGGTGTATGAGGTTCTGCACAGAATAATGTGAAGCACGAACATTGTGTTAGTGAGGCAGCTGTTTGTGGGTTTTGGTAGTTCCTTAAGCAAATCAGACTTTAAAGAGAAGATTTTCCAAGAAATCTTTGATATTGTCCCACCAGAAACTGCCGAAGACTCATAAGATGATGGTGACTTCAAAGCTTTCAAAAAAATCCTCCCTTCTCTGCTGCAGACTTCTCCTTCCTACAGGATGTATTTGTTTTGTATTTGCGAAAAGGATAAATCTATGTCGTGGTTTAACCCCAGCTGGCAACTAAGCCCCACACAGCCACTCGCTCACTCCCCCCCGCTGGGATGGGGGCGA
>NW_009218640.1:36658-85013 GCF_000690835.1 Fulmarus glacialis
ATCCCTGTGTTATCAACACTGTTTTCAGCACAAATCCAAACCATAGCCCCATACCAGCTACTATGAAGAAAATTAACTCTATCCCAGCCAAAATCAGCACAATCTGTCACCTCTAGGTATTCTCACACAGCTGTCCCACGTGGTATGTGGTGACTGCTGCTCAAGAAATGAATTTTGGTTATTATTGTTTGCCTGGAACGGGGCTGATCCAGTCATTTCATTTAGCATGACTTTAAAATTTGCCATTTATTGCTGCGATGGCTAGCCGTGTGCATTGTGTCTGCTACCTTGCAGGTCAACTTTCACCACTGGTGCCTGGTGCACACGAGGTCCCTGCTGAGCAAGTGCTGGGGATGGTTTCTCTCTTTTGCATTGATTCATTGTAACTTTCAAAATTTTGGGTTTTAGCGAAGAAATCGTATTAGTGTTATTTAGATGAATAACTTAAATTTTTGTAATGGACATATTTACTTTGTATAAGGCTGCTATGGACTTGCAGAAATTAACTGGGGTAACGTTTCACAAAATACAAGAACCTGAGCTGTATTGGCCCTCTGTGTGCTCCCCATCATTTCATACTGAATTTGGTCTCAGTCTTCCTGGTCCTCTTGCCTTGTTATGTTATTTTATTATTATTTTTTTAATGTGGGTTCAAGAAACTTGCTCTCTTATTTCACGTTTATGGTAATTCTGGTATGTTAATGAAAATGCAGCTTCATTCACAATTTATGCTGTGGGTATAGAATTTTCCCTTACTGGAGGCATACAGGTCTGTTACATGCTTCTGGCAGGGCCATACATTTATACCTACTTTGCTGTTACCCAACAGGGGGGGAAAGGAAATATGAAGGATCAGCACATCATATGAGAAGTGGGCTTGGTTGATAAAGTGGCCTCTGCAGTGGGACGGCTGAGGTGCAGACACGTCCTGCTCCCTCTGCTTGGGAGCATTCATGTCTGGTGCAGGGGTGGACTGGGCCTCGGAGAGAGGTGGCATCTTCACCCTCACAGTCAGATTTGCCACAGCTGCTCTCTCTGAGCTCTCCACGTGTGACCTGTCTATAACTTATTTATTATGATTCCTTAAACTTACTCCAATTTGTCAAGTTTTATGTTTTTCTGCAAATACGAAGATGCTTAGAACTGAAGATGAGTACTTGACAGGAGTGTTAGTTAGCAGTATTCACTGTAGTCCTCTCCACAGCTGAGGCTTTCCAAAAGTTTTACAAGAAGCTGAGAGTTAAAAGCACCTGTAAGCAGTTTGCCTGGATTGCCCCTCCTTCTCCTTGATAGCCCCTCTTTCTCGTTGCTGCTTCACATTCATTATCCTTTGGAAGATCTGGATTCAATTTGTTCCTTTCTAGTCCTCTGGTGCCTTCTTAATTCCTACTGATGGTTTATAAGCCATTGAGTCAGTTTGAGTCATCTCATCTGGTATTATATTGATTACTTTAATCTCTTTCAAACGTTTCATTGCCATATGATCTGGGAGACAGTGTTGGGCCAGCATCTGAGAGGCCTTGACTGCAGCTTTAGCTCTGCAGCTGGTCTGCTCGGTGACTTTATAGGCCAGTCACATCATCCCACTGTGCCACAGGCTTCCCCACCTTTAAAAGGAGTATAGTGAACAGTGTGCTGCCTTCTGTTTCGTGCTGTGAAAATGTGTTTAAGCAAAGCAAAAGAAGTGAAAAGGCCTAGGTACCTGGTACCATTCTCCCCCTGTAACAGGAGTCTTCAGGCATCGGGAACCTCTTGCATCAAATGTCCAAACCTCATTGCCTGATCTAGAAGAGCAGAGTAGTTAACAGATCAGATTAGCATCTATTCCAACATGAGCTCTGTCACGTTTCTAACAGTGGCTTGTTACTTTTCCTCAGTATTTTGTAATTTTTGTAACCCTTTATTCCCCCCCCCCCAAAAAAAAAGTGCTGTTTATACTCCTAGCTCCCTTTAGACTAAGTCAGTTTGATTGATTGTTCATCCTGCCAAAGAAAAATACGTGGAAACTTTAATTGGCCTGAACCTTTCCAATGCTATAAAATGTGCCTGTTTTGGACATGGAGAACTAAAATGGCTTTATGCTGAACCACGTTGTGGCCGTTGTCCAGCTACTGCATAAGTATATACAGAACTTAAAATTTTCATCTAAGCGTGTAGTATCTGTGTAAAAGGTTTGTTAACATGTGATTAGGACAAAACCACATTTACTAATTATCTAATGGCAGTTGTAGCTTTTTGTGCCTTCCAGGTGTTTTAGGTAGAGTTAGGCGAGATGGCTTAAGTCAGTCTAGTGGCCTGCCAGCAGCTGGCTGGGCTTAGCTCACCCTGGCCTTAGGTTTGCCAGCCTGCTGAGAGCTGATTTAATCTGCTAACCCAGCGAAGAATGAACACAGAGTTGTTTTCTTTAGGGTTAGCAAGGTGCATTGGCTCAGCGAAGGCCCTGAGGAGGGTGAGAGTCGGTGCATGGCATCAGGCAGGGAAGGAGCAGGAGGGTCCAAGGCTCCTCCGTGGGCAGCTTGGCTGACTCAGGTAACTGCTCCCCTCACACAGGTTGGGATGCAGGTTAGCTCTCTGCAGCAGCCTCTCTCCTTCTTTGCAGATGCTACAGCACTACTGAGAAGGGCACTGACACCCACCCAGTGAATCTACAGCAGAAACGATAGATGTGATTTTGGCCCTGAGTTTCACCAGCTGTCAAAAAGAGCAGGCAGAAACTCTTAAATTAATTTTCAGAGTTCAGATGTGTTCTTTTTATTTGCCACTCTCTTGGCTCCTGTACCAGTTGTCTACCTCCACTTATATTTTGCTTAGAGCTGCATGTGTTGGAGTCTGGTGGCCACTGCTTTTTCTTCTCCATTAATACCCTCCCCAATTCATCAACATCTTCTTTCTACTAGGGTGTCTTTAAAGTTCTCCATCTTCCATCCAGAGTTGATCCTTCTCCTCATTGTGACAGACATTAGGCATCCTAATGCCCCCAGGTTTGCTTAATATCTGCTTAATACTCTTCTGTTGCATTCTGTGACCCTACTTCTTGGTTTTCTAGATCAAAGTGATTTAGAGAAAGGTATACAGCTTGACTGATGCGCTGCATTATTTAGAGAGGGTAATTGTAATAATTTTTAAGGCCTCTTCTACATAAAGGCATAATAAAGATACTATGCCAATATTATGACAGCACCATAGTGAGTGAGACTAGTGTCATACAGAAAAAAAAACTTAAATAATGTCCAATGCAGCATGCTGATGTTTAGATATACATACAGATTAAAAAAGGAAAGGTCTGCTTTTAATTTTCTAAGTAGCAGATGCATGTGATCAGGGTGGCCAATACTTCTTAGATCTTTGCTTCCAAAGGGAAGTGTGCATGTCTAACTGGTTCAAAATATATATATATATAACAAGAGTTTGTATATTACTAACTGTTAATAATAATAATAATAATAATAATAAAAAACCTCTCAGCTGTATATATGGAGTGGTTTGGCTTGTACCTTTCCTCCATGATTTTTTTTGGCTCCTAAATTCTGTCTTTCCTCCTTGTTTCACTACATTTATTGGCCTGTCTGAATGTGTGTGTGGGCCACTAGATCATCTAGTCAGAAGAACATTTATAGAAAGGTTCAAGCTCTGTAATATTTCCTTACGTTGATTATTTAATGCTATCATTTGAACTGACTGGATTGATTACTATGTTTAGTATTTAATGGAAAGAACAGATTTCTTCACCCACTTTAAACATGTGTACCTAGCCAAAAACTACCATAGTAACACAGCAATTGTAGAGGTCCTTCTGCCGTGTTGGTGCTGTCTGTGGTATATGGTGACTTCAGAAAAGCTCTTAAAACAGCTTTTGAATTAATAAGGACATGGACCAGTATCTCTGTGTGCAGTGGCACTTCCAGACAGGGTGCATGCATTACCTTTTTAAATGTCCCTGTGTACTTCACATGCATGAAAACCAGATTTATTTATAAGTAGGCCTGGAGTCTTGCTATATAGAGCTTGGTGTCTTTTCTTCTGGAATTCCTGCCTCCAGCTGCAGCTTTCTTGTTGGCACTTCTTGTCCCATAAAAAGGTTTTAATTTAATTCAATTAAATTTATTTTATTCTTTTAAATTATTCCTTTTACATTTTAGATTACAATGCCAGTTGAGGAAAAATTTGCCTTTCAGTAGTATTTGGCATGTGCTTGGAAAGGTTTCACTAGTATCTGCAACCCTGTTGGGTGGGGTAGTGCTGGTTCATTGCAAAAGTTTACCTGCGGTTTTTTGTTCTCCTTCACTTGTGCCTGTTGAGCTGATATGTAGAAGTGTGCGATCCCTAATTTTTCAGTCCCTTCCTTCTCAGCTAACACTCTCTTTTTTTTCTTCTTTTTTTTTTTTTCCTTTAATCAGAGTGCATTTTTTAAGAATTTTTACTCCAAGCCACTTGCTGTGTGAAAAATCTGGGAAAATGTGGGAACAAATTAGTTAGGACACAGAAGAGTGATATGTAGTAAATAGTATATCCAGCTGAAGATAAAAACAGGACTGTTTTTATTCTGTCCTTACGGAGGGAACTGGTATCTTATTACATGGCACTGTTCTTTATAGTATACTGTAAAACTGGTGATGCATTCACTAATACATAGGCTATCTTGTGCTTCCTGTTTTTCCCATAGGCTTCTCAGTATTTGTAACCTCAGAGTAAAAGCCAGACAATGATAGGCAGTACTCTTCTTGTGCCTCTGTTCAGCTGGAAAGTTACATTTCCATTCTTTCTGTGTGCTACATGGTTTTTTAATGGTCATTGATCAGCATATAAAAGTCATGAAGAATGGAAATACAATTACCAAGAAAGATAAATAGACAGTAGCAGCGGGTTTCATCACAAACCCAGCTAGAATGTCAAAAGGCGGGGAAGAAAGTGAAGTAAAATTCTAGTATGATGTGTAACATTTGACAAATAAAACTAATGGTCCTTGAATTAAAAAAGAAGGTTCAAAGTTGTGCCAGTTAATGAAAAATCACACTGAATCACTGTTGTAGCTCTGCTCCCTTTTTAGGATAGAATAATTATTTAGCAGAAATGTAGTGTGTAATGTGGTGCGAAAGCTGCACAGAAACAAAATTAGCAAGCCAGTTTCTGAGGTTACTTGCCATGGATACGAAGCAGACATCCACATTCAGCGAGCAGTGCAGGCGAGCTGGTGCAGGTGTAACCTTCCCCTAGCACAGTGAGGAAGGTGCGTTCCTTGTTCCCCTCCTGCTTACAGGGCTCTGTGGGAAATTAGATTTCCTTTGCTTTTCCCAACCAGTTTTTGCTCTGGCTTCTTCTGGACTTCCCAGTAGCACGTCCTCATAGTGCTTGGCTCACCAGTGGGATGAGGCCAAGCTACAGGTTCTGGAGCAGCTCTGGTCCCCAAAGGAAACAAAAGATTTAGGCCCTGTAATTGGGGTCATCTTGTACCCCTTTGGCTTTCCTGCTTCGCAGACCCTTAAGCAAGATGGCAGCTGCAAAGGGCCAGAGAAGGCTGGAAGGACCAAAGGAAAAAATTCTGACATGCCCAGGAGGGAATCATGGTCAGCAAGTGGTGAGTTGTCTCACCTGCTTTCCTCACCTTCCTCCCTTCTCTGGGAGCCCTGGCTGTGGCTGTTAACAGCCTGATTCATAAATACATAAAAATTAGCGTAATTCATTGAAATCTGGGTTCTGTCATGTTCTGTTTCCAGTGTGGTCTTGTTTCCTTTCCTAGGAGAAAAGTAATATTTTCCCATTGTGCAGTACTATAGCCAGTCTATCAGCCTTACCCCCAGGAGGTGATTAGCCCGTGTATTTTGAAAACTATAAAGTTTGCCTGGTTTTCTTGTCTTCATATGATACATTAAAAAAAAAATCATAATGGTTATTACTTTGTGTTAATGGTCATATGGTTTATTAGCTGTAAGTATATATACCATAACGCTTATGCGCAACAACTCTTACAAATAAGTGATATGGTCTTCTTTGCCCTTATTCTTTTATCAGATATAAGAAACGTGTTTCTCTAAACATGGGTGAAACAGAGCAGAGACCAACAGCAGGATCCCGGTTAGGAGCTCAGGAAAATGCTGGGATCAGTACCTTGGAGCATGGACAGAAACCACCTATGACACCTCCAGGAAAACTCATCTCCATCAAAATTCAGATGCTGGATGACACGCAAGAAACTTTTGACGTTCCGGTAAGGATATGGAGGTTGGGGTGGCTAAAGATTATTCAGGCATTTCTAAAAATGCATGCTTTCAAACCAGTTCTCTTTTTATTTCAACTCTGATTCTTTGGCTAATGAATTCATGTTGCGGAGAAAATGGCTGTTATAACAGCATTAAATAGATGATGGTGTAATAGAATAACATTAAAGAGTGAAGTGAACTGTAAATTACAGTTATTATTCTGTTTCTGTTTGAACAGCTTCAGGAGAGGTGAAAGTCCTTGGTGGTTTTTTCTGGGTGTTTTGGTTCCCCCCTCCCCCAAATATTACATCAGTGATTTCCTCTACTTTCCGAATATTTCCTTGGTGCTGTTTTGCTCTTGATCCAGTAAACTGTAGGTCTATACAAATTTGTTTCCTTTTCCTCTGGCAAGTTCCTAGGATGGTAATTTGAAATCATCAAAACTTTCACAAATTTCTGTCACTGTTACTGACACCAAGTGCTCACGTGCATTGAGTGCAAGGAAAGAAATCACAGCAGTCTTCTCTAAAGTTTCTCTATACAATCAGTGCCCATTGAAATTGATCTAGATTTGTACTTGCCAAGTAAGGAAACAGAGTTACTACTGCTTTTGTGTGTGATCAGAAGAATTAGTTTGAATTACTTTTGGTAGAAAGACTGATGCTGTTTTACACTATCTAGCTGTTAGTAACCACTAATGATTTTAACACTCCATGCTTAGGTAATTAACATGTAAGGTTATTGAACACTGTTGCTGTTATGAAAGTGTACTGGAATGTGTATTTTTCAAAGTGCTCAGGGTTCAGTGAATAGGAAACTGGAAACCTGAGTTCAAATTTCATCCTTTGTTACTTGCATTTTATGTAGCTATGGTAACTTCCATGCCTTCATTGGCTCAGTTTTCCCTTCTGTGAAATGGGGGGTTACCAGTGAGATACATAGATGTTACACGTATAGTGCTCTGTGAAAGTGCTTATGGTGACTGAAAAAATGTTATCCCTATATTAAAGATGAAGGAATTCGGATAAGGAAAATCCTCATTAAAAAAAATTTTTTTTACCCATTTATAAGGTTTTGTTTGTTTGTTTTATTTGTGTACACACATATGCTTTTTGGTCTGCTCTCTCGGGCTGTTTGTGACCTGACTACAACTGCATGTTCAGTCTCAGATTATCTTGTAGTAGAAAGTAAATTCTCTGGACAGATATTTATGAACTGAACTGTCATCAAGTGAAATGCTCATGTATGTAGCAATGTGTTATGTTCTTGTGCCCTTCAGAATACCTATCAAATATCCATAGGAAACAGACTAAAATTATCTTTAGGTAATCATTGCTGTTCAGAAGTGTAGTTCTAGTTTAAATTATCAAATGCTAATGAAACTTGTGCTGCTTATCTTATGTGGTACAAATACCCCTCTTATCCAGAGAAGACTTTTTTTTTCCCTGCAGCTGCTATTTCACCATACTTTGGAAATGACATGCAATTTGTAAGAGTTAATAATCCTATTTGACAAACACTTAGTAGGAACTATTTTGAGATCAGGTCCCTTTCATTAAATTGTTTAGAAGCAAACATAAGTAACGAGTGAATGCAGTGCACCCGTATAACTCTGGCCTTGCTGCTGGGAGTTTGAGGAAACAATATGTTTTTGATCTTCAGTTGATTAGAAGACGTTTTGTTTTTAAACTTCAGGAAGACCTGGGTTTAAAAAACCTTTCTGTTCAGATCACTTCACTATGATTATTTTCTGAGGCTTTTATTTCATAAATACATCTATTCAAGGAGAGTCCAATTGGGTTTAAAGTCAAATCTTGTGAAATTTGCAGGATACTTAGATTATAAAGTCTCTTAGAGCAGATTCCTAAAGCCTTTTGTCTTCAAGGTATGCATAATCAAATGGAGCAATACACATCATAGAATCATAGAATAGTTTGGAAGGGACCTTTAAAGGTCATCTAGTCCAACCTCCCTGCCATGGGCAGGGACATCTTCAACCAGATCAGGTTGCTCAGAGCCTTGTCCAACCTGACCTTGAACATTTCCAGGGATGGGGCATCTACGACCTCTCTGGGCAACCTGTTCCAATGTTGCACCACCCTCATCGTAAAAAATTTCTTTCTTGTATCTAGTCTGAATCTATCCTCTTTTAGTTTAAAACCATTCCTCCTCGTCCTGTCACAACAGGTCCTGCTAAAAAGTTTGTCCCATCTTATAAGCCCCTTTCAAGTACCGAAAGGCCGCAGGGGTCTCCCCGAAGCCTTCTCTTCTCCAGGCTGAATAACCCCTACTCTCTCAGCCTTTCTTCATAGGAGAGGCGTTCCATCCCCCTGATCATTTTGGTGGCCCTCCTCTGGACCCGCTCCAACAAGTCCATGTCTTTCCTGTGCTGAGGGCTCCAGAGCTGGACTCCAAGTGGGGTCTCACCAGAGCAGAGTAGAGGGGCAGCGTCACCTCCCTCGACCTGCTGGCCATCGTTTTCATGTCATTTTCAGTCTGCTCTAAAAGGCATTAATTTTTTAGTCC
Organism: Fulmarus glacialis; assembly: GCF_000690835.1. NCBI lineage: Eukaryota > Metazoa > Chordata > Aves > Procellariiformes > Procellariidae > Fulmarus > Fulmarus glacialis. The sequence goes on from NW_009218640.1 coordinate 45,382, forward strand.
TATCTCACAAAACTGAAAAGCTTTTAATACCTCTGAACTGAGATGTTTATTCATGTTGGAAAACCCAAGTTCCCATTTACAAGCTTTCTGGTTTTAGCCAGATTGGTACAGTATACACAGAAAAAGAAAGCGACACCATTTCAACAAAATATTTTAGGAGCAGCAAGTGTGGCTGTGGGCAAAGGATGTTAAATATACATGCCAACGCACATCTGTGGGCTTGCTTTTCAGTGGAGAATTAAAGGCTTTTTGCATGATTGAAGGTCTGAACTGTTCTTTCAAAACTTGAGCTGCCATGGTTTTGAAAATAACCTTCCAAATATGATAAAAGTATAAACTGAGAAGGTTTTGTGTTTCCTACAGTTTTAGGAATTTTGCTGGATGTTCTTTTCCCTATTAGCAAATGGGCCAAACTTTGAGTAGTTTTATTGCTGCTTGTAATATGTTTTTTAGGACAGTATGAAGTTTAAGTTGTGCCAATTTATTATTAGCTTGTGAATTCTGTGTAAAAATAGAAACAGATACTGGTGCTACTTCTTCCTGAATTTGGGGAAAGTAGTGAGGTAGTTGGGACTGTCCGTCTGTCTCATGCTCCTTCCTTGCTACTCCTACAATTTCTTTTGTTATAGATTCAGCCTCTCCGTTAGATAAAACTGGAAAAAGATCTTATCTGTGTGCTGGTTTTGGGTTTGCTTTTGGTTTGGTAATCATACTGTGTCCAGCTCATTGTATTAGCTTCTCACAAGGAAAAAAAGAAGAAAGAAAAAAAAAAAAAAAAAAAGGAAAGAAAAAGAGATCCGCATGGCTTCACATGGGCCTGTAAATGATTTTTTTTTCCCCAGAAAAAAAACGTTAAGTGTATGCAGAGAGTTTGTATGGGAGACTTGAAAAACAGAAGCCCACATAGAAGGCCTTTTCATCAATCTTTGCAAATGCAGTGTTGTAAAAGGAAGGGTACATAAGAAAAATCTTGTATTTTGTTTGCTGTTAACAGACAATATTTCATCGCAGAATATCTAAACATTCCTGTATTCCAAAAAGCCAGTGAAAGCTTGAACAGATAAGCCTGGATTGTGTTCCTTGCCGGCCCAGTTAGCTGGCTGCATGACTCTTTTCAAGCAAACACAGATGCTTGGGGGAGGTGGGGGAAAGGTAGGCACTGCTGCTTTCGAAGAAGTTTATCACAATATTACTTTTACTTTGTATTTACTGCCTTTAAAATAAAAGGAAAGTATAAAATCCATGAATTATCTTTTTGATTACATTTTTGTCTATTCTGCTATGAAAAGATAAATTATGTAGAATATCCTTCCCCCTTTTAAGTTATTCAGCTTTTTATGACTGAATTTCTGTACCTTTAGTTTGAGCCTGTCCCAAACTCTCAGACAAGGGCTGGCTTCAGCTGCAGTTATAGGTGATCAGGCCACTAGTTGAAAGTTGATGACCATTCAGTGCTTGCAGCTGTTGGTCATGGTGTTAGCTTTATGAAGGGGTTGCATGCAAGTGTGGAACAGATTTTTATCTCTTGCTTTTTGTTTCTAATTTCCAGTTTGGCTGTATTTACTAAAAAATTAGTTGGATATGCTAACTGAAGACCGCAGAGGTCCAAAATACACCTGTCTGTTTCAGCTAGTGTTTGGCTGGGTTATGACTGCATGATAAAATGAGCAAATACAGTCCCTTTCTGCTAGGTAAGAGGACAGCAGCTTTAGCTAAAATGAATAATGTGAAGGAGGAAGAACATTTTTTCACCCTTGTACACATAATGATAATCATATATAGATAGATCTTGAGCATTTTGAAAGGTTGACACTTCTTCGGTAGGATTTGCAGAACACTGCTGAATAGAAGTTGTGTATTATACAGGAGAGGTGGAGGTGTACAGTTCTGCTTGATTTTGCTCTGGTTTTATTTTTGCCAGTCTCATCTAAGTTAGTTGGAACAGAATGGGATTGATTCCATAAAACCATAGTAAAACTTACGGATTTTCTTGTTTGTTTTAATACGGTCTCCCCTGTAGATTCAAACCAGTTTAAGTAAAAAAGAAATACAGTTTTTAAGGAACAGTAAAAATAGGTGATGGTCACATCTACTTCTCCTGGGGCAGAAAACCCTTTAATGTTCACTGTTTATGCCATTTATCTTATATTTACTTTTATAATTGTTTCAGTGCCAGAAGTAATCTGCCTTAAAACTACTCCTAAGCAGAAAGAGTCAGTGTTGTTCCTTTCTAGGTAATGCTGAAGATATGACTGATTCTCATGTTAGACTGCTGGGATGATTTGGTGACTCAGACCAGGTTTAACCCTGACTGACATGATGCCTGTCACTGATCATATCCTACTCTCTGGGTGAATGATACTGATGTGACTGGAGTGATACTACTGATGCTAAATAGAAAGTCAAAGTTGTTTCTTTCCCATTAGCATCAAAGGTGAGATCAAAGTATATCACAGGAGATGAGGATTCTTCTTCTGGTTAGGATCAGGTCTGTTTAATTAAAACCAAACCACAGTCCTCTTTATTGTGTCTGGAAGAAAATAGTTGCTGCCTCTTTGTGGCTGTCTTTTGGAAAGACCAAAATATACTTGCCTGTCAGATTACTCAAGTTTATTAAACATCTGTTTTGTGTCTTATGTAAACTTTCTTTCTTTCCCTCGCAATGTGTTCAAGCTTTGTGAAATATGCAGGGTTGGAAAATGTCATCCACTTTGAGGGATTAACACCTGGTTTCTTAAGCAACAGGAGTCTTTTAATAGAAAGCAGGGTGAGGGTATAATCCTTAGTAAACGTTGGTTGTAAACATTTCATTTCAATTTGCTTTTCTCTCAGAAGAGAAAGGCTTCCTCATCTTTAGGTTATCTGAGAATAAAGAGAATAAAGACCAAATGGTCTTGGTCTACAACTATTTGTCTTCCACTGGAGTTCAGCTGTAGTGCCTTGGCACGCAGTGCCTTAAGTCCCAAATTTTCAGGGAGAAGGACTTCATAATCCTGCTGGGGCTTTGTGTCTTAAGGCTAATGTTCTGGGTGGGTTTTTTTGTTTGGCTGGTTTTGTTTGTTCGTGCAGCCATATAATGGTGGTTCATACTGCCTTTGTGGGGAAAATGCCGTCTATTAAGTGTACTCCCCAACAACTTCAGGCCAGTGTAAGCATACCAGAAAAAGCTTAATATTAGAAAGTCTCAATACTTAACCACAAAGATTACATGTGCTTTGTTATAAATTTGCACAAGCATCGTGTTACTCTATTAAATTCGAAATTTCAGCCACGTATTTATAAATGTTTAAATTATTTTCTGTAACGTTTATGGGTTACGGTAATTGCTTTGTCCTAGGTATTTACCCCTGTCCTCAATATGCATATTATAACCAGTGAATAACACAATTTTATAAGAAGAGCATTAGACAGTAAGGCAATGCAGAAACATGAAACAGTGTTTTATGCTTTCTAAGCCAGCTTCAACTTCAATTCAAGATGAATTGCATTTTTTTCCTGCTTAGGAAGTGAACAGCAGGTCAAATGTCAGTTATTCATCAGTCTGAGACTTTCTTTTCTTCTCATGCCTGAAATTATTTGGCCATCACTGTCAGACTATTTCCAATGAATATCAAGCATTTAAATATTCACTAATTGTCACACCAACCCTGCTGGATCTTCTGAAATTACAAGAAGAAAAGCATTTTTTTTTCTATAATTCTGAAACACATCAGTTGCGTTTTTCTCAGCGGAAGATTATTAGTAGATATCCAGTAAACTGTGATTTTTGTTGACAGATGATTAGAATGTCCTTGTGGAAAGACAGGGAATTTTAGTGACTTGTGTTAATAACTTATGTGCTTTTCAAAACGGAAGAGAGAATAATCCATAAGCAAACTTCTGCAACCTGAGGCAGCAGGCTGTTTAAGCTGCTGATTTCTCTGTTATGATATTCTGTAGAATGAACAGAATAAGTGGGAATATAATTTTAAGTGCCAACAGATCCAGTCCATTTTCAGACTGGATTGATGTATTTGAAGATAACTGGGAAATGAATGTAATTTTCTTGAATGAATTAGCCTAACTTGTAATCAGGGGAGGCTTCTTAAATAACGCCTTTTCACCTCTCTCGGTACAGCTGACTCACCAAGTCATGCACCAACGCTTGAGCCGGCACAAAGCGGAGGACAAGCTGGCACAGGGGAGGGGCAGCTGTGGATGAAAAGGCAGTGCGGGAGCGTTTCTGAACACTGCTGCCCTAGCTGAAAGGGTCAGTGACATCGTGCTGTTAATTTTGGTAACCACGTCTGTGCCTGTAAATTGGTTTGCACAGTACTGGTGAGGCTGGATTGATGCTCTGGTGGGAGGGAGCATGGGCTCCCTCCCCAGCTATGGGGTGTTCCCCTTGGCCACCCTGTTTGGGGGTGGCAGCTGTCCAGGAAACAGTGGGAGGTGTTTGCCGTCTTTCTCCTCTTCAAAGCGTGAGTGTATGGGTGAGTGGCTCGTTAGTGGCAGAAGTGGAGGCTGATGTTGCTAGGACTATGTTTTCCTGTTTCAGGGGCAATGGGAGGGATGTTCTGCCTCTGGTCAGAGGAAGGAGGGGAGCTGAAGCTGTTGTGTGCTTCCTTCCTTCTCCCTGAGACTGAGGTACGCCTCTTCTGGCTTTAAAGATTTTAAAACTAGATGTCAAAGCCTCAGCTAATATCCTTCACAGTTAGAGGGAAAACATGGTACCTTCAACAGGCCCGTCTTGAACATGTATTTTAGGATAAGATTAATTGCTCTCTGGAGGTGCTTGTATATCCCTGTAAGGGGAGCATAGGACAATAGCTTAGACTTCATTTATCATCTAGGCATCTGACTTGTTCCACAGAAATTCCGTTGTTTCCTTTTAGTTCCCAACCATGCCAAAGTGATATGTGAGTCTTCCCTACCTTCAACAGGCCCGTCTTGAACATGTATTTTAGGATAAGATTAATTGCTCTCTGGAGGTGCTTGTATATCCCTGTAAGGGGAGCATAGGACAATAGCTTAGACTTCATTTATCATCTAGGCATCTGACTTGTTCCACAGAAATTCCGTTGTTTCCTTTTAGTTCCCAACCATGCCAAAGTGATATGTGAGTCTTCCCTGCACCCCACAGCTGTCCGGCAATGCTGTCTAGCTCGGATGTGCTGGGGTAGGTAAATTATACCTGCCGGTAGTGCTGCTTTTCTCTCTCCTAGTTGTAATAGGGAACAGTTGTAACAAAAGAAAGTGTGCTGTGGAGGAACGGTGCATCGGTGCTGTGCTGCTGTAGTGCACATGCATGCCATGATTTTCTTAAGCCCGTTCTTTGTCAGCACAAGGTGGTCAAGCTTAAGTTACTTTCCTTAAGCTCTGTATGAAAAACAGTCGTCTCTGTTTCTGGCCATATGCTCTGGAGGGGCATAGTAAATGAGCAGGATAAGCTTCTGGGAGAAAATAGCTGCCTTCCTCCTCCTCCTCCTGAAGTGCGATTGATTAAATAAGTGTGTGTTGTCCATACTTAAAGAAATGCAGCATGTGATGCTTGGCCAAGAGCACAATCTCATGTTAGACTTCAGGCATTTCAAAGCACACCCGGTTTATAGTCCACAGTGCACTGTGAATTTCAGTAACTTAAATTGCAATTAAAAGCATATCTCCCTGTAACTTGTTCCCTCACCTGTTTGAGAGATGAAGGAACCTTTGTTGTGGAATCCCTGTGCAGTTGCTTTCCTCCATTATTTTGAACAGAATAGAAGGGTATCTCTGTAAACAAAGGTTTAAGCAGTACATGATAAAAGAATAATAACATTTTATAAACTGCCCGTTCAGTTCATTCTCAGTTGAATATGGTCGGTTGCTCAGCCGGTGGAACTACAGCCTTAGCAGCTGCTGGAGGTGGCGTTCCAACCTGCTCTGCCATGCTGGCAAGGATGCTTGTCTGACTCTGTGGTAAGGCAGCCCGCGGGGGCAACCCTGCATAAAAAGCTTTGGTTTTCCACCTGTTTAGCTACAAGCAGGAGCTTGCTACAAAATCTGATAGATGCTGATGTGGGTGCAACATAGGGGCGGGAAGGGATAGAACCATGTTAGCAGTGGTTCAGACTTGGGTAAAGCTGCTGTGGAAGTACACAGCTGCAGAGGTGGGAGAGAGAATAAATGTAAGGAACTCCTCCAACCCTTAAATTGCTTAAGAATACGACTTTATATCGGTTCATATTTTAGCACTTCCTTGGTTTTCTTGTTGGTATCTCTTGTTCTTTCCTTGGTTGGCACTAGAACATGTCACCTTATATTGCTTATCCTCCATGTCCTCTCTGCCTCTCCATAGCTCCTTTGCAACTGCTGGTTCAATTCCTTGCTGTTGGTATTCTCCAAACAAACAGGAGATAGCGGCGCAGAAAGATGCGGCAGTCCGGGGTGTATCTCCTGGGTCTTCAACCAACTTCATTCTGACGATGATCTCCTCCCTCAGCGTAGTATCAGGTCGTTTTGTTACAAGTCCCATGTTGGGCTGTATAGGGGAGCAAGCGCTCATCACTTTTAAAGGCTGTATCTGCACTGCAGAACTGGGGACACTTTCTGCAATGGCATGGTCAAATTCTCATCCATATCCAAACTCTGCAAGAGGGATGATCTATCCAAATTTTACCTAAGATAGTTTGTGGTTTTAAAGTGAAATTTGACCAGCTTAAAATAAACTAAAAAACCTACAGCTAGGATGAAGTGATTAAAGCAGTATGTCCTTGTCTAATCTTGGTACAATCTAAAGGGACTCCACCGGTTCGCAGGTTTAAAAGCCTTCAGAAAGACTTAGTAATAGGCTGCTTACCTGTAAACTTGTCTCCACTGCTCCAACGAGGTGCCTTGACAAGGCTGTGATTACAGTACACACGCACAATTAAATGTTGCCTTTTACATGCCAATGCATAAATCACACAAAATACATGGCTGAAAATGTTTGCTAAAGCCTTTGTACGTATTTGAATAAGGCTAGTGTGTTAAAATCATTCTTGGATAAATATGTCAATTTTTGAATAAAAAGTGATGCATGAGGCACACATCAAGCACCAGATAACTCAGCGAATACAAACAGCAATAGCAGAAGTAGATTACAATATCTCCTTTTCTTATCCCCATCCCCTAAAAGGAGGCTTTAACTGATAGAAATTGCACAAACATAATGCTGCCAGAATATAAATAGCAAATGGTGAGTTATGACTTAGTGCCAATTTGCTTTTTGATGGCCTGTTGGCAGATGCAAATATTCATGCAGCGCACAGCAGCAGGCAGTTTTTCTCCTCATTTCTTTCACTGTTACCTGCTCACCTGGTTTTCTGATTGAATCTGGAGTCTTTTCTTCTGTTTTTTCTTCAGTTTGCCTTGCTTTTATAATTCTAGTCCTGTTCTCATGCCATAATATCTTCAAATGGTTCTTGCTGAATTTATTTGTAATAATCTCCATTTAGTAGATAGTGGACAGTATTTGTGTGTAGATGTTGCTTAGTATTCAGAGGCTAGTTCTTCATGCATAAAGGGGGACGTCTTTTGCTCTTAATGACTCTTCACATTTCATTGCTTCATTACCTGGTGCAGATGCTCAATTTTATTCCCTTCTGTCATCTCACCCTCATCTAACTTGTCAGTTTTGTGTTTTCTTAGAAAACATCCATTTTTGTATCCTCTGTATGGACAAGTTGATTAGCTCTTTGTAATACTTTGTTACAGAGCTCTCTTTCTGGTCTTTTACAAGGAGCGCATTTGGGCAGAACAGCCGATACTGGATCTGGAGTGACTGTAAGTTAGAGGAACACCTTCCCTTTCTGATTACCGAAAGGGATGAGCCAGATCCTCAGCCAGTGTACATTGTCTTAAGTTGACTGAAGTTACTAGAAGTAAGCTGGGTCATATTATGAGGTCTCCTCTGGGAGTGTTGCCTATTGGAATTAATCTCATATACCACAGTTTTCATGAACAGAATCGAAATAAAAGGGATTTGGCAGAATTAATTAAGTTAATATGTGTAAATTGAGGTGAAAGAGAATGCTTTGTCAAACTTTATATAAAAAGATATCTTGCAGGAATTCTAAAAGAGCCTTATCAAGTAGTTTCTAGTGTTGGATTCACACAGATTCACGCTGCAACCAAAAATAAACATAGCCTGGTGTTTTATGCTCTTAGATGTTCCTGAGTAATTCAGAAACACCTCTGCACCCAGGGACAAACACTGGTGGCTGGCAAAAGAAAACGCTTTTCATGAAAGCATATGAATGGTCACGCATAGCGTGATACAGAGATACAGTTTGGAAGGGACTTTTGGAGGTATTCTGGTCCGATTTTTTGCTCAAGGCAGGGCTAGCTGTGAGCGGATTGCTCAAGGTCCCTAAGAAACACTAACTGTAAGAATTCAGGACTACTGTGTTTTAGGATCTTTTTTCTTTGAGAGCCTTAGTTGAAGTTCAGAGTTACCAGTTGAAGATTGGTCACTTTTAAGCCTGTGACTGGCAACTCTGAGGTAGAAAGCTTCAGGTTTCTGTGCAGCAAATCAGCATTTGCAGCCATATCTGTGTGCTTACAAAAGAATTGAGGCAGTAATCATTTTATACATGAGAGGCATGTCGTAAGCTTGCTTATGTTCTAGAGTTCGTTAAACCCTTCAGGTTTTCTTCTTAGTTTTTTACTTCATGTCAAAGGATTACTTTGGGTATGTGTGCTTTGAAAGACTATGGAAGATTCTAAAAATAAAATTCAGTGGAAAGCAGACACTTCAAATGGCTGGCTGATTGTGTCACAACATGTTCAACTCTGTGATTTTGGCAGTCTTAGGAAGAGCAAGGTAGAAATACCAAGCTGCAGGAGAGCAGGCTTTGTGAACAGGGGAGACTTTCATAACTACAGCTGCTTAAAAAAAGTCAACAACCCCCCCCTTGAAAATCTCATGAAAACCTTCTGGATTCACACCAGCTGTGGAAGAGCTAGGTTTTCGGACTTTTCTATCAAGTCAAACTAGATTGCTCTTGTTAGAGAAATAGAATTAGGAACGGGTAGTCTTTTTGTTTCTCTAACATAAGCTGAGTCTAGCTGTTGCCATTTCTTTTTGTATCTGTTCCATGAAATAAATAACTTTGAACAGATACATGCCTTTCAGTGGAAAGGTCACTTCTCTGCAGAGCATTTCAGATCTGTACTGCTTACGTTTCATTACAGGGAAGATCGCATACGCACAACTTAGCCAGGAGAAGTGACAAAAGGTTACTGAGGAAACAGTTCAGCATTTTCTTGGGCTGAGGGAACAAATCTTTGAGGGGTCAGTTAACACTGTTGCTAGTTGTACTGAAATGACTTATTTCCCATATAGGTATAGCTGTGAAGTAAATTGGTTGTATGTGTTTTGGGTTCGCTTTTTTTTTAATCCCTTTGAGTTTCTTCTATTTAGGATGCTGTGGGGGAAGAAAAAAACCGGAACCCACGTCCTCAGCCTCCGTGGTAATGTTTTACTGAGAGTTAAATTGAAAGTTAACTCCTTCAGCACTCTCGGAATTAATTCACTGGCCACTGCCTGTTAAATAATTACTTGAAAATTGAAATTTTTGACAAAATGGAACTTGTTCACCTGACAATAAAGTAGCATGAAAGGATTAAATAACTAAAATAATTAACACAAACTAATACTTTTGAATCTGTTGATAGCTTGGTGTTAACACTTAAGTTTTCTATTTGAAATTAGCAAGATGTTTTAACAGGAGATGCTTATTTAACAGGAGATGCCTGGCTAATTTGACTGTGAATTATGATTATTCCTGAAGATAACTAACTTGTCCTCCTCTCCCACAGACATCTTAGCACCATTCACTGGTAATTCATTTGTCCTTCTTAGCCGTCAGATCTTCACATTGATATTTCCCAGGTGAACAGATGTTACCGATTACTGCTGTTTTCATCTGGGGGCATTTGAAGGCCTCGAAAGGCTGCCTACTGGTGTTGCAGATTCCTTTGAAAAGGTCATGCGTGTGGAAGGCGATACCATATCAATGAACTTACTTCTTGTAGAAATGGTCCGTGGATTCCTGGGCGCTTGTTGCCATAGGCCGAAAACCACTGCACTAGGACATGAAGTGCTTGCTTATGTAAACAGCCCTGTTACCTCAGCATATAAACTGTTTTTTACTCCTCCTGTCACAATTGTACACAGTGTTCTGGCCCTGAAGAGCACTGTAGCAACGAGTGGAGCCCTCTCTGTAGAGGGAATGCCTTTGCTTTCAGGCTTCAGTCCGAGAGTGGGTTTCTTTTGCATTCCTATATTGGTAGCTAAGAGGACCAGAGAGTGAGCAGGAGCATTAGGCCCATGATGTTCCATGCTCCTTAGTTGTTAGCTGGGTTTCTGGCTGTGTTTTTGGTTGTTCCAAGGAGATTGCTCTGAGAAGTCTAGCTTTGAGTGAGGACTTGTCCTGACCTGCAAGTCAGTACATGCATTTCTAGTCTTTGGGGTTGGAGTTGCTCCCTCATCCTCTTTTATTTACAACTAAAAGGATAGCCCTGGGGTACAGCTGAAGACGTGGCAACTCTTCTAGCATGCCAGACAGTAAGTTTGTTGGCTTCATTTTCTCCTTATGTTGTTTCTGTGTACCCTGACCCTCTCTGATAAAATCATTTCATGGAAACATAAGTGCCGTACTGAATAAGGCTGGCGGTCCTTCTGGCATAACATTTGGTCTCCCATACTGGCACAAGAGCTGGCCCTTCTGCCTTTCTCTCATTATTCCCCAGCACCTAAAGTCCCTTTTGAACCTGCTGGTGCCTCCTACCTCCACAATCTTCTGTGGCAGAAAGTTCTAGAGGTTTGCTGCTGCTTATGTAAAGAAGCTCCTTCTTTTACCTCCTCTAAACTGATGTATTAGTTTCATCAACTGTTCCCCTAATCTCTGCTTTGTAAGTTTTGAGCTATTCTGTTTAAACTGCATCACAAAAATGGTCCAATTATTATTATTGGGGATGATTATGTTTTAGTGAAAAATTATCTCTTTGGTCATTGACTGACTAGCAGAGTGGTAGGTGAAGAAGATGGGTCTGTTTAGGGGAGGGCAAATCTATTTTGGTGACAGATCAAATGCAGGCAAGAGAGTGATGGAAAAAGGGTAGGATAGGTAGGAAAAAGGGGCATATGAAGATGCAAATGCATAAGAAAGCACTTTAAGAGAAGGGGAAAAGAATTGTTCTGGACTTGTATAAATCTATAATTTTCCTGAATTAAATTTTTTTTTTGGGCTGTACTTGCAACACTGGTGGTCTGATGCATTCGTGTCTTAAACATCACAGCATGACACAGTCACATAAAGGAAGAGCACTAGAAGATAGAAGTGACTGCACAGTGAGGTCAGGGTCAGAACTGGAAGCAAAATCCCTCACTCACTCTTCTGTTTAATTGCCTCCTATCAGATGCTTACACATAGGAGAGAGTTAATGATGTAGCTCTTAAAACTTACTGCAGATTGCAAGCCTGTTACATTAATATGATTAATTTGAACTAAAAGCTGTAGCTAAGATACTGCTAAGGCACAGTTGCATATAGAGCTGTAAAGTTGTATGTGCAGCCATAGCATAACTGCCTGTTCCTTTCTCTCTGTGTTTTGTAATGGAAGAAAGGGACTGCTGTGTTAATTTGATTTTTGGCAGTATCAATATGGGTGTCGGGAGAATAATCTTTTAAATAATATAGTGAATCTAAATTACAATGGTTTAAAATATGTTTGAGTGAAGAAAATACATTCAATAAAAATACCCAAAACAACCAAATCAGTACAGGCCATTACAGATACCCGAAAACAACGGACACTTGACTTCCAAAATAAAACCTAAGTGGTAAACCTAACAGTAAGGTGGTGCAAATCAGCTTATGCCAGCTCCACGCTTTTAAACATTGCAAGCTGCAGCAGTTTAAAAGGAAACCCAGGCTTCTGAAAACGCAAGTGATCGAGAAAAGAACCATGATTTGGGTTTATTTTGATTTTTGAACCTGTTTGTCTGAGAGGCAGTTTAATGTTTTGAGTTCTCAGAATGTAGAAAGATCGGGGGATTTCGATCCCCTCCAGAAACTGCTAGCCCCAGCTGCTTGAGGGAGTTCATCTCCTACTTGGCTTCACATCTGCTCATTGCCTCTCTCTGCTGCCCCCATCTTCACACCAGAGCAGGAGCCCTGTGGTTCCCCTGGCCCCTTTTGCCTGTTCCAGCTTCTCATTTCCTACGCTCCTGCTCCTATTTCAGCCTGTTGCCAGCTGCCCAGGGAAGGGCTGCCATAGGATGCTGAGTATTGCTTGCCGTGTGAGTGCTGACCCTTGGGGAGGAGAGGGAGGACGGTGCAGTATGGTTCGTGTAGGATAGTCTCTCTTCTCCAGAAGGGCAGGGAAATGAGGCAAGAGTAGTTGGAGCAAGTTTCCCAGCATCCGACTGAAATGACCAACAAGGTAATTCCAAATTACTGGAAAGGTAGGCTTCCTGCTGCTGTGGCAACAGAAGTTCCAGTCCTGACTGAATCTGTGATTCATGGAAAAAATAAGGTAGGAACTGGCAAGGCTAGTCCTGCTTATTCTTCTACGCTTTCATTTTCAGTTTCTCAGTGACACAGTGTTTGAGATAGACATTGAAAGGGAATGTTCATGTTTAAAACAAAATTGGAAATGTTCGGTTTTCTTACATTCTTTTTAAGAGAGTGGAAACATTTTCATCTTTGGTACAAGAAAGCTTTTATTGAGCCACGCTTGAGCTAAGTATGATGAGAAGTCAATAAAACTTGTAAGTAGCTTGAAGGTTTTTCAAGTTTGCATGAACTTTTGTCCGGTGAGCCTTTGTACTGGAGAGAAAATGTTTAGCTTGAAGGTTAAGATGAATTAGGTGACTTTGGATTATCCAAAGAATGAAGGCTGTGTTCGTACCCTTGTTCCTGTTCCTTTGCATATGGTTCTTTCATCCATTCAGTCTGTGCTAGTCAAGGAGGAGGACTGTTTGAAGAAGGCACTATAGAGCACTCTGTCTCTCATCCAGCAACAGCTGAATACTTTATGGAAGTATATTAAGTCCTTGACAGGAGAAGGTAGCCAGCTGGCTGCTGCAGCAGGATGTTCTTGTTCTCCCTCGCAACCGAAAAAGAGAAGTTGGCAGAGCGCCTGCTGAGCTTGCTGGGGAAGAGGGAAGGCACAGACTCTTGCAGTGTTTTAACTAGGTGGGCTGTTAACCAAAAAAATAAAGCAGAAAGCACACATTTCAAGTCTGCCCAGGCCACCAACTGGAAAGTGGTAAAGGGCTGGCTTTAATATGAGTAATTACCACCCAAAAGCCTCCATGGTTTGGGGTAGTTTAAGAATCTGCTTGCTTAAAGGTTGCAAACAAGTAAAGTAACTACACCAGTATTTGTCCTGCTTGAAGCAGCATGCAGAGTGGTGGTGTCTCACTGGTTAAAATAGTGATGTGACAGTTCTACAAAATCTGGAGTTTGGAGATTATTTTACTGTCCTGTCTTGTCCTAATGAGTACAGTTCAAGTGAAGATGTCAGTGTGGTTTACCGAGAAAGATAATTGAAAAGAAAGGAATTCACATTATAATTGGCAAGTTCAGAAAAGAGAGAGCACTAGAACAGTGCTCACATTTCATTATGCCAAGTTTTGAAACAACACAAGATACTATGCAGTCGATCATCCATTTCCAAAAAGCAAGCAGGTGAAAACAGCTTTAAGGCACAACCAATTAGCACGGAAATAGGTATCTGTTTTGGGGGTGAATGACCAAACGTACTGAGGTACAAGTATGTGAAACAAACCAAGCCTCAGGTCATTAATTTACAGCCCGTTCTTCCCTATATGCTTCCTTGAAGGAACTCTCCCAAGAAATGCTGTGTGGATGCTCCATTGACTGATTAAGTGAAGCTCCTCATTTGAGCACTGAAATTGGTGGTCCAGGAGACGTTTTCAGTAATGTAATGAAGGAATCCTACTGGCTTATATAGACTCAAAGAACAAACCAGATCTGGGTTCTGTGTTCGTAGATGCTGTTCAGTGACCTCTACTGTATTTTGGAACAGACCTTCTCCCAGGTTTTCATGAGTAGTGAAGATAAAGATGATATTAACAATAAGTGCAGAGGCCTGTATGGATTTTTGGTGATGGACTTTTGTGTACTCAAAAGGTATTTGGAATAAACATGTCATAGAGGTTCAACCATTACAAATACACATTCAGATAATATAGTTCTTTGAATACATAGTTATACTAAGCCTCCGTGTCCAAGACCCAGGTCACCATTTATGAAGATGACTAAATATCCATGTGGTCTGGACTGACCTTTCAAAAGGCAGGAAATATTGCTCTGAATTGCTTTCCCCTAATTTTCTTTTGATTGACCTCTTGGGTAGAGTTGGGAAAAAAAAACTTGAACGCTCGTATCAGTTTACTCTTCCTTCCCAAACTGGCAAAATTAAAATAAGCTCTGATACTTTTGTGCTAATTCACAGTGAATCAGATGTGTTAATTAAAAAATATACTTTTGACCCCTAAATGAACTGATTATGGCTGTGGTTTAAGATTACAGGTTGTTACAATAGGCGCTGGTTTTAGCACTATCTTAGTCACTGTTCATCCACTTCACAAGATTAAAGATTATCTGGCACTGCTCGATGCAACTAACCAATCTGTCTCAAAATAGCAGAACCATACAGAGTTGGGTGAGCTGTGTTGTACATCCATCTGAAGTCTGTTTTTCCTTAACTTTCATTAGCAGCAAGCACAGTCACACTGGAAGTAATTAAAACTACGGGAATACTTTATGTGCATAATGTAGATGTAACTAGTAATTGAGATGTTGAAAGTAACTTTGACTCTTTGTCAAGCATACTGTGTAGTCTTTGCTTGCAGATTGATTTTGCAGCTTGCAGGCCCGCTTCAGCTACTAGTAGAGCTCCATGGGCAAAGGTTGAGAGGAGGGTTGGGAATTTATTGTGCTTTTTCAGTTGTTCAGAGAAGAGGGAATGGATACAGCTCAGGTTTCTCTTAGCAAGTTGCAGGAATTTCAGCCCTTGTTTTTAGACTCGCAACTGCTTGAGGCTTCAAAGCCATATATGTGTGAAAGACAGGAAAAGAGGGAAGGAGGAATACATAACAGTGCTAATCTTATGTTAACATAAACATAAGGATTGAAACCCCAGCTGTAAGAAAACATCTGCAGTAGCAGAGGGGATATTCAAAACACGTGCATTCAGTGCTTTCAGAAACAGGTAATGCATGATAAAGACCTCGGTATCCTGTTCAGCAGGATATTGATTGTATATTCTATTTTTTTTAAAAATCTGTATCTGTTTTTCAGTTTTACTTCCAAGAAAACTAGTATGTTTTTAGTTACAAAATTTGACCAGCAATTTTGTTACTGAGCAATCTGTATGTAATCTACGATAAGGAGAACATTTTAAAGAATTTGTCATACATTGAAGAATCGGATATAAGGAGAGAGGTTAACTTTAAAAAAAAAAAACCAAACATTACCTCTAGTTTCATTTGGAGGAAGAAAATAGGAAGCTTTAGTTACTTATTTTTACTTCTGGTCCAAGTGCTGAGAGTACTTAAATGTCTCTCTCTCCTGTTTTTTACTGTGTGTGTTGTCAGACTTCTAATGTCTCCAGCTGAAAAAGGAAATTAAGCTGGAATCCCAGTTCTGTCTGTTGTTTTGTACAGCGGCGCTTTCTCACAACAAGGCACCTACTTGAAGCGGAGCAGGAATTTGTTGCCAGTTTGTCTCAAACTCTTGCTAACCACATGGGAAAAGCTCAAGAGCAGAGAGAAAAATCTTGGCCTTAGTCTGTATTGTCCCCTTTTGCATGGGGGCAGAGGAACTCACAAACCTGAAGAAGCACTCATTACTGGGTACAGGAGCTAAGTGTTACTTGTTTTTCAGAGGGAGGTAGCTCTGCTATAAACTTCTGCAACAAATCTAGCTCTGTGGGTTGCATTAAAACAATACAGTTAATAGGCAAAATAAATCTGATGATTATTAAAATGTCTCATTTCTCTCCTACAGTTAGGTAATCTGTTTCAAATTCCAGATCACTGAGCAGAAGTAGATTTTATATCAGTCAAACAGTAGTGTTTTATTTAAAGAGAAAGTGAGAGAGTATGTGTGTATTAGTATATTACACTACAGGATCCCAGTCTGGCTGTGATCACAGAGCTTGGAAGAGACCTCTGGAGGTCATCTGGTCCAACCCCCCTGCTAAAGCAGGGCCACCCAGAACAGGTTGCCCAGGACCATGTCCAGACAGCTTTTGAAAACCTCCAAGGATGGAGACACCACAACCTCTCTGGGCAACCTGTGCCAGTGCTCGGTCACCCGCACAGTTTCTAGATCATTGATGGCTGTACTGACAATTGCTTGTCAGGGCCCCACATATGCACTTGTCACTTTGGGGCATGAAGGCTGTAGTGTTGCCAAGGAAATCTCACTGAATGCATTAGGTTACTTTTACTATTTAGCTGGTAAATTGTCAGCAGTGGACAGTCCACTCCTATGCACCAGGAGTTAAGGTATGAAACTGCATTTGAACTCCTGCCACGTGTGGAACATAAAGATACAGGATCTCTTATCAGGAAGGCTTCAAAGGTACCTATCATCGACTGTGTAGAAACCTTTGACACGTGAGCCAGTTCCTATGTGAAACTAGGTGGACTGGATGCCATGCACGTGTTTTGAAACAAAACAGAATTACTGCCAGAAGTCTTCATAGACTTACATGTCTTAGAGGTGTCTTTTGTTTTTTACTTTAGAGTGGTGATTTTGTTATAGGACTTGATGTAAGTCATTGGAGAAATTTAGTGTTAGATTTTGCAATTTTAAACTGCTTGCAAGAAAGATTGGTGATTCAACTAGCACAGCTTTCAGTGTTCCTACTACTGTAAAAGATAAGTTTTACAAAATATATTTTAACATATACGTGTTAGCATTGGAAATTATTATTAGCATTCTGGAGATAATCAAAAATGCCTATCAGACAACCCCTGGAATACACTAACTTGTGGTGTTGGACACAGTAGCTACAGACAGGGATAGAAAGTTCCTGCTTAATTTGTGATCTATACAGAGAAGAGGGAATTGTTCTCTCTCTACTTCTGTTCATCCTTTGTAAAAGAAGAGAGCTTAAGGGATGTGATTTGAGGGGTGACACAATAGTTTTGTACCAGAACTGTGAAAAAGAAGTGGTTTCTTGGGATTAAGCTGAGTGCAGTAATCACAAAATACCCATTTTCTCTAATATGAGAAATTATGGATATTTTAGCAGAGTTCCTTGCCAAAGATTAAGCATTTACATTCATTTCTAACAGTTAAAGATATCTGGAAGCACTAGTGTAATCCCATGGGATGAGGCTTCATAAGCTGCAAAAGCATCTGATAAATAGATATTTAGGCTTGGTTAGGACTTTGTCCCCTAGAGCCATACTAAGCTTGGGTTTATCTCATGTGCCATTTCTTTGGGATGCTTTTATTCAATAAACTGTCTCTGATTAATCATAACATTTACTCAGACCCACTCTGTTTAATGTGCCTTTATGATTTTTTTTCCCAGCTAGCAAGGACATGGTGCTATGTAGGGATGTAAGTGCCCCTTTACTGCGGAAATTCTTTTCCAAAGTAGCCCAGGTCCAAGATTTTTGCTGCAAACACTCCAACTAATGGTTTTAGCAAGTCAGAAATGCTGGGTTACTAACTTCATTGATTATTTTTGTCACATTAACCTTGAGCTGCTAAACTAGGCAGTAGTTGCTGGTTTGAATGCAAGCAGCACTGTAGCTGTCATCAGCAGCTATTGTGCTATTTTGTATTCTCTGTCTGTAGTCAGATTCTTCTGTTTCACTTTGGTACCTGCTGGCATTTACAGTCCTAAATTCTTGAATGGCAGGTGCACTGTGACAGTCAAAAATATGCACGCACAAACTTATGAAATGGAGATCATACTTAAATGCCTTACAAGAGAAGGGAACCCAAAATGCAAAGCCAAGACAAATTATCTGTATAACTTGATACTATTAGCAGCTGTTGTCAACTTCTGTCAGGCAAGTTATTCAAAGTTAAGTGTTTATAAAGCATCCTGTATCCCTCTACCTGAATAATTTGCTGTTAAAAGTATTAAGAAAGTTCAAATATCATTCTTTTGAGATATATGTAGAACAGGGTAATATAAAATATAAAATACTGCTTCTGTTGTTTTTAAAAGTGCCCAAAAATATTTATGTTCTAAACACTGAGGTATATACTTTTTCGTTATATTAAAGGGACAGGCAAGTCTTTTTCCCTTACAGTTTATCCATTGCCCATTTTTTGCAACCGGGCAAAAATCTGAATTGTCTGTTTTTGAAGCATTTCTATCTGGAAATATCCCACTGATTAAGCTCCATATGAGACAATGTTTATTTCGTTTTTAAGTGAGAGGAAAATACAGCTGTAAACAGGAATCTTTAGCTTTATCATTCCTGTTCCAGTGACTGCCAAACCATTGGTTTCCCACCCTGGTTCTGCTTTTTGAATATCCATCAGTTGCAATTTCATGAATTCTCACTGCTGGCAGTAACACACATGTTTTCATTTACTGCATTATGGGTATTCTCTAGACAACCAGTCTGTTGAAAAGAAATTAATCCCAGCAGTGAACTAAGATACTGAATTCTCAGCAGTTTGTGAATTCATGTTTTTACATTGAGGCTATTTATATCTGGATTGAATTAATTTGAATATGTAACCAGGTGGTTGTGGTTACATCTTTTATTATCCATTGGATGTGAAAAGCCAGCAGAATGCAACTGCAGGATGGGAAAACTCAGTAAATGCAGTTGGGAAATACAGCATTGTATGGTTGAAAACTCAGCTTGTATTTCTCTCATTTCTGTCCATGATTTCAGGCATGATCAGGATCAAGGAATACAATTATACAACATTTTGTAACTAGAGTATCCTAAGTAAGGCATACGATATACAATTTTTAGATCTGACTCATTTTAAAATTTCACTGAAGATGAAAATCTAATAACTTGTTGCTATTGTATCCTGTGGTCCCTGTTTCACCAACAATGAAAAGTCGCAAAATATCCAGACGACATTTTAGACAACCTCTTTTGAAGGAGTGTGGAGACTTTATAGATAACTTGCAAAGCCTGTTACTAAGCTGCAAATTCATACTCAGCAGGGTTGTGCTTTTTATGTCTGTCTTCTCCAATGAATATTCAAAATTATTGGCTCAAGGAAGAAATAGGCTTAGTCCTGAACTGCGTTTTACATGGAGCAAAGAAAGTAAAAAGCTTTAAGTTTGCTTCTGTTACATATTAAGCACTTTATCCAATCGATCTTCTTCAAACTGGGTTGTTCCTTTAAAGAGGAAGCTTGCTTAAAATGCAACTTCTGTCTGTAATTATCTCCTCTACTCTTTCACTAAGATTGAAGGTTAAAAGGAGGTGAAAAATTGAAGGGATTTTTATCTCAATCCTTGATTTGTTTTTGTGCAGTTCGAAAGAATTTCATAGCAAAAACTGGAGAGAGTGACAAACTTGGAAGATTGTAAAGGTAAGTAAAAACTCCACTGGCAAATTTTTTAGGATTCTATTAGTCCCCAGTTAGGCACATCCCCATGATGTTAGTCTTAGCTGTAATACTCAGTTGTTCTTGCTGTAACTGAACAGCAAGTGCACGGGGTGGGTAGTAGTGACTCCTGAAATCTCCGCCTCTCTGCCACAAGAAGTACCTGTTCAGGAGGTTGCCTTTGGTAGGACATGGGTGATACGCTTCCTAACATTGAGCATTTTCTTACCTTTGGACAAGAAGGGATTTAGCATGATAGATACACCAGCCTTTTTTTTTTCCAGAGGTTACACTGAAACTAGTCTTGCTTCCTTCTCGAAGACTTGTACTGGGAGTTCACTGTTTATGATGTATTACGTTTAGTAGCAGTCTCTAAACACAGCCTGCCTTTTTCAAGATGACAACATGCCTGGAATCAAAAGTTTCTGAAGGGTTAGTAAATAATTGCATAGTTTGTTTGCAAAGAAGTATGCAGGCAGTGAATTTGAATACGTGCAGATAGTTCAGCATTTTTAATAATAAAGAGTATGCATAGCTAGAGGATTAGGAAATACCTGTTTTAGAAAATGTTCTGTTGGTTTCTTTTTCACTAATTGATTTCACAAATTCTTTTTATTTAGTGACTAATATATGCATGAGGAATATTTTTGTAATCCCTTGTGTCTGAGGGGCAGCATTTCTGTTGAAATGTGTTTCCCAGATCAGTCTCAATCAGAATACTCAGAGGAAAACTCATGCAGTTTTATTTTGTAAGTGGTAAAGAGAAAGGAAGCTATATGGTTGTTTTGATATGGAAACACTAGGATGACTTTTTTTCCTGCTATGTATGTGCAAGATACATGTTGATAAAGCTGTACAAATGATTTTGAGAATACCCATCAGACTCTCTGTAATCTCATGGAAAACTTCAGATGTATATTTGATTTAGAGGACATTATAGTGCATTCTGGTTTCCCTTCTGCAAATTGCTGTATTTGAATGCAATCAGTAGCTTTGTTAGTCATTCACCTACTCCTGTTTCTTTCTTTCTTGAATTAAACAATTTCCACAGGAGCAGTTTGGGAACGGTGGTGGTGCTTGCTTATGCCACCGCAAATAAGATCAAACAGAGAAAGTACTTTGGAAGAAATTTTTTAAATTAAAAGTAATTCTGTTATTTCTATAGTAAATGCCTCTCTATATATTGTGGCAATGGAGAGAAATACAACTGACAGAGAAATTGTTTATTTTGAGGTTTAATTTATTTGTGCTTCAGGGAGCAACCAAACCCCAGTGACTCACGCTTGTGCTGATGGTGGGCCTCCCTGAGTTTTCTCTCCATGAAGAGCAGCTCCCTGCCCTGGCTGAGGCTTAATTCCTCTCAGTAGGAGCGCAGGTGCAGAAGGTAGCTGCCAGGATATGGCCACTTCTTTCACAGAAATCGTGAAATCAAGAAGCGCAAACCTTGGCTGGCATCCCTCAGGCCTCCACCACAGGTGTAACGCAGCTACTGTTGACAGTAGCCCTGAAAACTCTTAAGATGCGAAAGAGCATAGAGGAGTTGTTCTTTGTATTTTCCTGGCATCGCCTCGTGTGCAGGAGGGCCACAGTCAGAGAGCTGTATTAGTTAGAGTACATGTAGTGAGACCAAAGCTGAGACTGATGTAGGGCAGAAGGGATGGAGAAAGGTCAGAAACCTGATTTGGGAGGTGGAAATGGAGGCTACTGCAGCATGTTGTCTGACCACGGGCTTCAGTCCCATTCGCCAGGAGATCAGCGGTATTGAATGGGAAGCGTGCTCCTGGCATGCCCTGCTGATCCAGTGGGATGGTTACAAGTAAGGAGCTCCTTCCTTGTGTCCAGTCCTTCCTTCCCCTGCCCCTTGAAAAGCTGCAGCATCACTCCTGGCTAAAAGTTGAACAGCAAGTTCTGTAAAGTTATACACTGCCTTAAGTGGTTCTGTAGACATCTTCTCTTTCTGCTATCATATTTAATGCAGTGACTTATTGGAGAGTATACGTAAGAGTTTAAATAAACAAATAAATAAGTTCTCAATAATTCCCGAGGTTCTCTTTGATTTTTCTGCAAGAATGCCGCTAGGTTCTATCTTCCCGTTTTATGCACGAAAGAGACTAAACCACTGCCTGGAAATACAGTACAATATAGAACATACACAGAGCAAAATTAGGTTATTTGGAGCAGTCAGTTTTGTTTTTCTCCCAACTTATAAAATATGTATTGGGGGTGGGGCAGGGGAAGGCTCCCACAGTAGGTTTTTAGACTTCAAATGTGGATGCAATTCTGTAAGTATATTAAAAAAAATACAAGTATTCTCTAATAGATATCTGTGAAATCGTTATCTGTGAAAGCTTCTGTATTCTTACAGTTTTCTAGCTAATCCATCTACTTTGGGAAGGGAAAACAGGCTGGGAAAAAACGTGTGTTCATGAAACTGAAGAATGACCCTAGGCGGCTCTGTGTAAAAGGCATTAATTGTTTGTACACCAATTAAAGGCTAAATGGCCTACTTCTTATTAGCTAAGTCTAATTTTGTTTCTAATCAGGAAACTAAATATCAAGGCAGAAAGGGCTTTTCTGATTTTTTTTCAGTGGCTATTACGTAAACGTTTCATTTCAATGCACCTATCTAGGAAACAACACATGAATGGAGCAGTTCTGAATCCTTGCATTGTTGTTAGTCGGTCTTTTTTCCTGCTACCACTGTGATTTAGAAGAGCTTCGGACTTCAGAAAAATATTTAGCAGATGTACCATCTAAGTAAAAAAGCATTCAACATAGCAAGAAAAAAGCCCCGCTCTTTCCACTACTCCACTGTGTTGTGTTTCTCTCCCAAAGTTAAAATCTCACCTTACTAATGCTATCAGCAATGTCACTTTTTTTTTCTTCCAAATCAATCAAATCAAGCGTCCTTTAAGAAGAAAAATCAATTTAGCCTATTAATTAGCTGAACTCAGTATAGTGCCTGAAGGCCAGAATGTCATTTCCCGTAAGATTTGCTTTAAAAATACAAACTAAATTGGAGCACTCACAGCTTGTCATCAGAAAGGGCTCTTAATAATTCAAAATACACAAGTAATCTTTATCCTACCTGATACAAACCTAGCTGAATATTCTAATTGGATATTTTTGGTCGTATTTCTTTTGTTTTCCTTTCTGCCATGTTAGATATAGGAATTTCAGCCAGCCAATGTAGCCAGTGTCTGGGCAAAATGTTACTACAGCAAGCTACCAAAAGATTGGACCTGATTATGGATTATTTTCCCATGATATAAGGATCTTTAGTTTCTCAGCCTTCAACAAAAGAGATTATAAAATTTAGATTACCAACTCATAAAAAAAGGAAAACAAAATGAAAAAAGTTATTAAATGAAAGTGGGTGTGTTGTAACTGTTACTGTGTATTCATAGTTACCAGTGTTCCTCCACTGTGCTGTCTTTCAAAGCTGCATGGAGAAAGTGATACTTCTCAGTGAAATTCTCCTTCTTCACTATTATATCTTTTTGGTGACAATGAAATGTATTGTAATGGACGTTCAGAGTGATTTGTCTTCTGAACCCAGTAGTTGGTACGTGTAGTGTGATTTGAATGGCCGTCAGGAATAGAGACAAGTAAATTCATCTCAGCGTCAAAGCTCTCTAGAAAATCCCAACTAATACTCAGTATCTTATAGTCCATGAAGCAGAAGGAATTCAATTACTATTCAGAAAGACAATGTAAAGGCTTGTATGTCTCTGGTTTTACCACGAGCAGAACTCAGGAAGGCTAATGCGGTTCTTGTACAGAGCCTTGCCAACCTTTTAGCGAGCCATCTGTACTAAACACCATATTGGTAACGGCAGCAACTCAATAGCACATTGGATTTCTTGTTTGCTGAGCCTGCCAACTAAATGCTGTAGGAAAGGAAACTTTTACGTATTCAACCCTGAGTAAACTGCAACTGCAAGCCTACAGTCCCTGCTTTTTGTGTGTTCTTGTAACTGCTCACCAACTAGCAGCTTCTAAAACTTTTATGTGAACTGAACTATGCTAACCCAAGCCATGCAATGGGCTTAGCAAAGTAGAAGGGCCCTATTTAAACACAAAAAACAAACCAAAAAAAGACCCAACAAAAAACCCACTTAATGATTAAAATGTTTTATCGGTCAGGCCACCTTACTTTTCTTCTGATTTTGGTATGAATTTTAGGCTATGTTTAGGACTTCCAACTGTAACGATTAACTTAGAATAACCATGAGCAGTCAAGCTTAGTTTTTGTTTGTAAGGATTGTATGATTAAAGTAATAAACTCTTACTGTGGACACATCAGCAGTATAGTCTTTTATCACTTTCCCTTGTTATACTATTTGAAGGATTTAGTTCCCTCATTTGCCCTGATTTGTGTCTGTATTGTACAGTATATTTTTCCAGAGGTTCACCTGGCTTGCACTGCTTAAAATGAGAAAGAAAGAAAAAGAAAACCTCAAGAACTGTTTATCCGTTAAGTGTGTGTTAACCACTTGAGGAACTTCCCTTTAAGGAAATGCATCTGAGTATCATTTAAGTAAAGATCGTGTTCTGCAGCTGATCTGGCCAGGCAGATGCCAGTGGGATTCTGCATAGCCACTCACAGAGCAGCCTGTGGGATTGGGACTGAAGATTCATTAAAACCATTCAAATATTAAAATCACATGCAGGAGGAAACAGGAAAAGAAAAATGGAAACCACGGTAATTAAAAAAATGTGGAATTTGTTGTTGCTTCTTCCACTTACAAGTTAAAAAAAATAAAATAAAAAGCATTTGCAGAAATATTCTCAGATTTGCCAAACCCAAGAGTTTAAACATCCAGTTGGAAAGACTTAAGAATCATGATGGTAGTTCTTATGTTCATAAAAATCTTTCTTCTTCAAGCTTTTAAACTTTCTCTGACCTTCCTGGCAATCCATGTGTGACAGTTATAAATTGAAAAAACTCAACTTGCAGCACATACAGAATATTCACGTGAAGATTCTCCACCTTTCTCAGGTGCCTTCCCCACCTTGTCAAGGGTCTCAAAAGTGATGGCATCCTTCTGCCTGTTGCCTGTGAAAGGAGGAGTTGTTACTGGGCTGACTCTTCTCCTCCCACATGACGGGTGAGAAGTAGTTCAGGTTACTGCTACCAAGTTCAGAATTGTGTCTACTTTGGAAGTGGTCGGCATGGGAAAGCTATCCTGGTTACACAGGAACAGTTTACACCAGTACCTGTTAGGCACGCAGATCACAGTCCTATTACATTCTGCCAGGGGTTGCTTTTTTTTGATCAGTCCCTTGCTAGGTGACGTAAGCTATAGCAAAGAAGATAAACTTCTAGATAAAAAAGTGTCGGCATAGAGTGATGATCTATGGTGGTATAAGTGAGAAGTTTATTCTACCTGTAATTGAAGTTTCATGATATTTTCACACAATGATACCATTTTAATTCACTTGTTACTGTACTGGGTTTTTAAAATATGCACAGTGCTTTTTGTTAAGGGTGTTTGCCTGACCTTGAATTTGTCTCTGAATTTTTTCAACAAAAATAGTTCATGAAGTCGCAGAAATTCAATTAAGTTATGAAGTGCTGTGCATCATCTTAATCATGTTCTTGTTCATCTTCCTAGTTCTCAATCAATGTTACGTAAATACAGAGGCTTCACTGAATTTTAAACTAACACATTTTATTCTGGTTTTTTTGTTGTTGTTGTGCTGTTCTGAGTTGTGAGCTAGGAGAAAAGCTTTGCTGTGCACAGCTTTGCTTTGCCTGTTAACCTTTTTTGTTTGTTTGTTTGAAAGCTCCTAATGTCACAGTGCTCTAGAGCAGAGGGTCTTGAAATTTGTGAATGGAGGGCACACATTTGGATAAAGGGTTGACTCTGCTGTTTCACAAGCACTAGCTAATGTATCCTTATGTCACCTAAGTGGTGTGAGGGATTGTTATTCTTCTTTTTTTTATGGATGGAGAACTGTATGAGAGCCCATAAGCACAAGCTTTCAGCTTTGCTCTTGACTCAGCTGGGCAAGCTTTACAGTAGCATCTCAATTTTCTCAGGACAGCTACTCTCAACCCCAAGCAGAGGTCAGGATGGGAACGGGCACTCTAGGAAGATATTCAAGGTCTGTGTAGCATTTAAAACAACACCACCAAAAAAAACACATCCCCAAAACCAAGTTAAGTAACTGAGAGAAGGGAATCTGCAGTTCTTGGTTCCTTCTGCCAGAGCAGATTTTGCCTTAAACAATCACTGGATAATGTCCTAAATCTGAATAGATATTTCCGAATATCCAATTGTACAGTAGAAAGCAAACATTGTGGTTTTAATGTCTTTGAATTAGTAGGACCTTTGCTTGATTTCCCACACATTGGGATTGACTGTTCTTGTGCTTGGAGGAGGACATCCTTGTTGCTTTTTTTGGGAAAAAATCAGGATCTCCTGATTGGGAACAATACATCCCAGGCAATCCATGCCAGGAAATCAGGCAAAGGTGCCAGGAAGCCTGCATGGATGAACAAGGAGCTCCTGGCTAAATTCAGTCATAAAAAAGGAAGCATGCAAGAGTTGGAAGCAGAACAGATGCAGCAGACCCAGGAGGAATATAGAGATATAGTCCAAGTATGCAGGGATGGGGTTAAGAAAGATGAAGCCCACCTGGAATTGAATCTGTCAAGGTATGTGAAAGGTAACAAGAAGTGCTTCTCCAGGTATATCAGCAGCAAAAGGAAGACTAGGGAAAATATGGGCCTGCTGCTGAACGGGAAAGGAGACTTGATTGCAATAGACATGGGGAAGGCTGAAGTACTCAGTGACTTCTTTACTTCAGTCTTCACTGGTGTAAGACTGGCCTTTGGGAAGTCCATGAGGCCCCTAAGACCAGTGGAAAAGTCTGGGGCAAGGCGAATTTACCCTCACTGGAGAAGGATCAAGTTAGAGAACATTTAAACAAGCTGGACATACACAAGCCCGTGGGACTTGATGGGATGCACGCATAGGTACTGAAGGATCTGGCCAATATTTTTGCAAGGCCACTCTTGAAAGATTTTGGTGATCAAGGAAGGCTTTTGAGGACTGGAAGAAAGCAAATGTCTCCCCTATCTTTGAGAAGGGTAAGGAGGAAGATCTGTGGTACTACAGGCTGATCAGCTTAATCTGGATCCCTAGGAAGGTGATGAAACAAATAATTCTGGAAACCATTCTGAGCATGTGAAGGTTAAGAAGGTGATTGGGAGTAGTCAGCATGCATTTATAAAGGAGAAATTAATCTTGACCAACCTGATAGCCTTCTACAGTGAGATGACTGGCATGGTGAATGAGGTGAGAGTAGCAGATGTTGTTTATCTCAACTTTAGCAAGGCTTTTGATACTGTCTCCCATAACATTCTCAGAGACAAACTGATGAATTGCAAGTTAGGAAAGCAGATGGTAGGGTGGACTGAAAGAGCCGAAACCTGTCTGAACTGCTGGTGCTCAAAAGTGCTCAAAGCTCAGCAGCACAAAGTTCCGCTAGAGACAAGTCACTGCTTGACACTGGGACCAATACTGTTTAACATCCTTTTTAATGACCTGGATGATGGGGTGGAATGCACCCTTAAAAAGTCTACAGCTGATTCAAAATTGGGACTAGCGGTTAATACACCAGTTGCTTGTGCTGCCATTTCAGTGCACCTTGGCAGGCTGAAGAAATGGGTCAACAGGAACCTCATGAAGTTCAGCAAAGGCACGGTCCTGCCCCTGGGAGGAATAACCCTGTACACCGGTACAAGCTGGGGGACGGACTGACTGGAAAGGAGTTTTGCAGAAAAGGGCCCGGGTGTCCTGGTGGACAAGAAGTTGAACGTGAGCCAGCAATACATCACTGTGGCAGAGAAAAAGCTTTTTCCCTGTGAAGGTGGTCAGACACTAGAACAGGTTACCCAGAGAGGCTGTGGTGTCTCTATCCTTGGAGGAAATATTCAAAGCTGTAATTGAACAGGGCCCTAAGGAACCGACCAAACTTTGAAATTGGATCTAACTTTAAAGTTGGCCTTGCTTTGATGGGGTGGGAGGGAGGCTGAGCCAGATGATCTTCAGAGCTTCTCTCCAACCTAAGTTATTCTGTAATTCTCTGATTGTAGCAGAAATGTTATAAACAGCACTCCTTTCCCCCTAGAAAGTCCCGGGGGAAAATACAGGCAATGGTCTTTCATGTTTGTGTGCTGCAACACAAACTAAATCAAAACACATGTTTCTGTGGCTTATAGTTTAATACAAGATTTTCCCACGTGTTGAATGTATTTAGACTAAAAATGTACGGTTTACTCCAGTGTCATCTTCAATGTTATACAGTTTCTTTGCTGCTTTCTATTGTTTAAGCTGTGCCAAATGCTGTTCCAAGTCACTTTTTTCCTTTCTCATGGACAGTGTGTTTTTCTCTTTTCCTCTGTAAATTGTTCTCTTTGGAAGAATTCAGTGTTACGGTTCTCCAGGACACAATCACTTGAGTTATTATTGCAGTTCCTTTTCAACAGGTACAAAGGCACTACAGTGCTTGCTTTGCTGAAGATGTTGCAAACCAAGCTCTCCTAAATTTTTATTGTGACTTAACTTTAATGGGGGAGTATAGCAAAATTACAAAATTTCTTCTTTGCCACTTTTTTCCCCTCTCCCTCAGTGAAGTTGGGTTGATCCTGCTTTCACCATCTAACCTGTGAAAATTAATTCTAGATAATAAATTGACATTCCGTTGACTTGAGTCTGAAAAAGATGAGAAAAGGCATATTTATTCTCAGGGGAGCCTACTTTTAGTATGAAATAAAATTATTCTCAGTCCCCCATAATGTTATTGTTCCTGAATCCATGAAGTCTTAGGCAGTAATACTGGATTTTTAATGCTTGTGTACTGGTTCCGGCTGGGACAGAGTTAACTTCCTCCCTAGTAGCTTGGGGGGTGTGCTGTGTTTTGGGTTTGGTATGAGAGGAGCGTTGATGGCCCATTGATGCTTTGGTTGTTGCTGGGTGGTGCTCGCACCAGGGGGGCTTTTGGTTTCTCTTTTCGGCCGCCCATGCCCTGCCA
This sequence comes from Fulmarus glacialis, assembly GCF_000690835.1. Classification (NCBI taxonomy): domain Eukaryota; kingdom Metazoa; phylum Chordata; class Aves; order Procellariiformes; family Procellariidae; genus Fulmarus; species Fulmarus glacialis. Next base: position 74,012 of record NW_009218640.1, read on the forward strand.
CATGCAGGGGAAGCTGGGGGGGCGGGCCGGGGGGGCACAGCTGGGGTGGTTGACCCAGCTGGCCAATGGGGTATTCTGTACCATGTGACATCATGCTCAGTATAAAAACCAGGGGGGGGGCTCACCCCCTGTTCATGACACGCGGTCGGTGAGCACTTGCATTGTGCATTGCCTGCTTTGTATATTCTGTTATTGTTGTTGTTCTCGTTGTTATTATTACTGTTCTACTTCGTTTTATTTCAATTATTAAACTGTTTTTATCTCAACGCAGGAGTTTTCCTACTTGTGCCCTCCCGATTTTCTCCCCCATCCCACTGGAGGGGGGTGTGAGCGAGTGGCTGTGTGGGGTTTATTTGCTGGCTGGGGTTAAACAACGACAGTATGCAATTCTCGCTCTTGGTTATCTGGATATTTGAGTAGATTGGAAGTTTTACAAAGAAAAATTTTGGGAAACACTACATTTGTTGAGTTGGAACCAAGCTTGAGCTGTTTCTTTTAATCCAGAACACCCCAGGTCTGACAAACTCTTAGCCAGTCTAGGTCAGGATACCTACTCATACCTTGAATTTGTGTTGGTCTGTCTGAGGGCTGGATGTAAATGACTAAAATAGAAAGAAGTATTTAAGGTCCTAATTTCCTATTGATCTTGGTAGAAAGTTAGGATTATTAGTGTTTCATTGGACTCAGACCAATATGCTTATTATTTTGTTTTGATGGGAAATAATATCAAAATTCCTGAGGTGCCTGGAGGGAGGGATTGTAAGGACTTTGCATAGGCTTGCTCTATTTTATTCTTGAGATAAGAGAAGAGAAGGAAGGAAAGTTTTGGCATGTGGATTCTAGAAGTACTTTGTCTGAAATTATCCTAGTAGAGGAGATGAAATGAGGATGTTTGGAAAGCAATAGATACTAATTTTGCCATGAGTCGTCACCATGAAGAAACATCAGCTTACATAACGTATGTTTGCTGTTCCCCACACTGTGAATCTCAAGCGTTGTTTGGAGTCATCCACTGTCAATAAGAAAACCAAGCCCCAAGTTTGGCAAATATTATCTCAGAGATTATCTTTGCCTGTGAAGTGTTTTGTTTTAATATAAATTGAGCCTCCTGCATAACTCTCTGAAGGATCTGGGCCAAAATTTGTTACAGTTGAAGCTAATAGGTTCTAACATTTCAGACTGAAAGAAATTTTAAAACCTTTTGGACATCTAGGAAGCAAGTGATAAAACCCAAGAAAGTACCCACTTTTGTTTAAAGGGAATTGAAGTCTGGATGTTTTCTGTACCCGCTCTGACAAGCTAATGACCTGTGGAATGAGCAGGAGGCATGCTAAACGTCCCTGCTCAGTCATGTCATTTATTGCATCCTACATTCATCTGCACTGATGTCACCCTAGACTGTTACCTGTTCTGGTTGTGGACCTTGTAAGTCAATTAATGCTCTTCTGTTGCTATGTATAAATATTGTTTTAATTTTGACCTTTGAGACACCATTTTTTAAAAGGTAATATTTAAGAGCCAACACATTTTAACGTTCCAGTTGGTATTTATGTTAATTTGAGTTCAATTTGTTCCCTGAATTTTTGAGATAGCTATTTTTAGCCTGGTTTCCTGAGGAACTGAAGTTTATAGGATGGCTGTATCTATCCATATGTCTTCCACAGAGCTTTTTGAAGCCAATGATCAACTATCCCGAATTGGTGGAGAGAGTGAGGTCTCAGTGCTGATAAGCTCTGGCAAGTTTCATTAATAGCCTTGGTAGAGGAGAGACACAAAAATGACTACCCCATCTAAGGGAAAAGGTGTAAGATAAGCTCAGCAGTTGTGTTGTGTATGGTTTGGTGGGAAACCAGTTGAGCTGCGACTCAGTGCTGCCTCTCACTCACCGGGTAGCGAGAGCTGAGGTTGCTGTGGCTGGGGGGGAAGTAGAAGTATGTAGGTTCTGACACATGGGCTGTGGATTATCACAGTTGGGGGGATGCATGGTGATTATGGACAAAGACCCCACGTTACTGTGGTGAGGAGGATGTGTGAGGATGTAGCAAGAAGTCTGTAGGGCATCAGTTTTACAGCTCTGAAAACTGCTTGCCTTCAACAAGGGAAGCTTTTGTATGGACGCTATTCATAGTCCTGGAAGCCTGCAAAACATATAGCTTATTCTTCATGTTGGGAGAGGGTTCTTGGACATGGCACACAGGCTTTTATATGGAGAATTTGCACCTTCAAAACAAATGATCTCGAAGTCCTTTAGAAACAAGTTGGGCTTTGTTTCTCCTTAGCCCCTATATAAGTGAAGTTAGGATTTATTACTCTTTGGGAAACTGGAAACAAGGGAAGAAATGAGACCCAGAATTTTGGTTATGAATGGTAATGTGATTGTGGAAAAAAGCTCTGAGCTGAGCTCTTAAAGTCAGCTCTCAAAGACACCATGCCTAGGAATGATTTTTAAAAACAAGTTTCCTAACAAGGGTTGTGCCGATAGAGTTTACTGCCAGAAGACAGTTCTCTGGTTTCAATGACTGAACTTAAAGTATACATATACTGAAGTAAAGCAAAGATTTTAACTTTTCAAAAGGAGTTTGCTTTACCTTTTCTTCAATATTTAAACACTTCTTGAGAAGCTCAATGTCTAGATAATCAATATCTGTGATTCTTGTTAAAGGAAGAACATTTCCTCTACATGGAAAAACAAATTAAATATGTTCCATGTGCTCCTACGAAGGGAGGATTAGAACTAAGAATCATCACATGGCCTCTGCAATTGTGCTCATCATAAAATACAGGATGTGAGTTTTGTTGAAATGCCTGTCAGCTGTGATACTCTGTTTCATAAGCTGTGTTACCAGCAAGATCTGTCTATCTTTAAATCTCCAAAAGACTTTCTCAGGCTTTGGACTGCCTTCTAGTTATATGAATGCTTATAAACAAAAAGCAGGATAAAGGACTAGAATGTTACGTTTTTCTGTCTCCTTCTCCTATACAAAGCATGTCTGCATTTATTTGTCTAATTACAGATAAGCTTATAGAGAAACTTCCACGACAGGTGGACACACTGTGTTTCAATCTGGTTTGGTAAATTTTGTTTTACTTTACAGAATTCATTTCTCAAGGAACAAAACCCATAGATTTTGGTTACAACAAACTGGAAAAGCAAGACAAAACTAGGTTTCAGTTTCTCTTCTTTAAAGCTGATTACCTCTTCAATTTTCAGAAATCAAATCAAAACCCCTGCTTATAAGCCTTAAGTCGGCTTGTGTATCCATTCAACTCGAAGAAGGGCTGGATAATTTATAGCGAAAACTTAGAGATCATGCAGTAGTCAGCTGGAATGCAGAAAATGAGGTCGTGTTTTTTGACCTACAGTTGATTCTGCATTGCACTGTTGTATCACTGAAATGCGTTAGTAAAATTCAAAGCATGTATAGTTTCAAGCATTTGGAGTTTTTATAATTCTTTTATTTGACTGCTTATTTCTGCAATCACATTTGGGATATTTATCCTAATTGACCTTTACGTGTACCTAATGTACAGATTCTGTAAAATATTAACAAAATAATCTACTGTAAACTGATCTATCTACAGTAAAGATCTGTTATTTGTGAGCTTGTCTTATGGAAAAGCTTCTCATTTTTGGTAGTGACGGTATATTAGGAGCTATGTTTTTGATGTGCCAATTCCTAGAGTTGCTACCTATTCTGTTGTGCAAGCAAAGCTGTTTCAGGAAGATCAGGATTTAATCCAGCCCAATAATAATGCCCCTTCTTTTTTTTTTTTTTTTTTTTTTTGTTTTTTTTTTTTTTTTTTTTTTGGTCAGGCTGTTGTTTTAGCTGAATCAATTCCCTGAATTGCTTTGCCAGCCTGAGAATTTCTGCCATGTATGTGAAGTTGGTGAGGCTAATCTGCTATGTTGAAACTTGAGAATTAGTGAGAGCGGGTTCCAAGAGCCTGGGAGATGTGGGTTTGGCCGCCTGTCCTCTCGGTGCTGAGAGTTTGTTCTGCCATTGCATAGCCCGACTTGTTCTATCGCTGGAAGATAGCTCTGCTTGGGAGGTCTCTCCTCCTCGTTTCCTTGTTGCCTTCTCCAGGAGAACATCTAACTGTCTTTCTGCTGGGCCTGGGGGTTGTTATTGACCTGCCTGGGAGAGCAGCAAGAGCTGAAGAAAGAGAGGGATTAAGCTAGAAGAGCTTTGGGTGGCACCACCCTGACCCAGAAAGCATCTGCAGGTGCCTACCCTGAAAGTGGCTGGCTGCTTTTCCAGAGGAAAGGAAGGGGGAGGCACAGGCGCTGAACGGTGTAGTTTGGAGTGGGGTTATGCATGGGTGTTACAGGATCAAGCAGTTGTCGTGGTGCCGTGTTTTGGATAGAGCAGCACTTCTGCGTCCGTGTACTGTGGTCTCCCATTCTGCTGTAGTCAGTAAGCTGGCAGGAACCAGTGGAGATGAAGTGCTGGAGGCTGCGTGGTGAGGGAAGAGGCTGAGATTCTCATTGCCTGTGTGGATGAAGAGCGCAGCTGTGGAACAGAATAAGGAGAAGAGTAGAAAATGTTTATTAATTGATTTCTTACTGGTTTTGTTCCTTCTTTCTCCTATCTTAAAAATACAGTATGCTGTGCTTTCAGTTCTATCCTGTTCATGGCTTTAAGCCCAGGGAAACGCATACCTTACCATGAAACTTGTTCCTGACAGTTATTTTCAGGTACAGCCACACTGCAATTCTTGAAGATACTGAATGTAGCAAAAGGAATGAGGACACCAGGCAGGAGAGGAGTATTACTGTAGAGGAAAGGGAAGGTCAGACAAAGTGTTAAATCAGAATGTCCCATGTGAAAACTGTTAGTTTGTGCACACCTATGTCAGATGTACTTCTGCGCCACAAAAATGGCTTTTGCAAGGTAGAAGATAGCTTAGCCTGAAGGGGTGAGGCTGGGCTTTTTCCTTTTGCCTTGTGCCACTTTCAAAACACTTCCCTTACCAACAGGTATTAAAAAAATCCGTATTGTATTAATAACAGAATTTCTCCCATCATTTATTTGTGAAAACTCAGTTAACTGAAACTTATATTTAAATGCCTATTTGAGATTCATTGATCAAATTACCTGTGTACCAACTTTATTTTTTAAAGGAAATTGAATATGCTGAACATATTACTGTTTCCTGGGCTGCTTGATTACATGTAGAACTTACAAAAACGTTTTCACATTTTTATCAGATAAATATTACTACAAAAGGATAAATACAATCATGTGCAAATACATCGGCAGTTCCATATAATAATAGATATGTGTACTGACTTGCAGGTGCATGGGCAGAAAATGGTATTTAAAGACATGCTGAGAAGCAAGTGCTAAGTATGTACTGGTAGTGCGGTGCATTTGCCACAAAGCTTGATATCATATTAGCAATGTATATAGGCTGTAAACATTAGCACTTACCCAAAAATGAGCAGAAACAAGGATGACAAGTATGGAAGTTTAACGGTCTTAGCTTGACATTTCCTCGCTAATTAAGTGTCTAAGCACACCATCGTTACTTTGTTTCACAAAGGAGCCATGTGTATTTCCAATATTTGATATGCATCAAAACCATTGCACTGAATTTCTGTTGATGCATTTACCTAAACAGTAATTTGGCCCAGTATTCATGTTTGAAGGCCACAGCTACTCTCAAAGCTGCAAAAAAAAAAAAAAATCTAGAAGTGAATTGCGTTTCTTTGTCAAATACATCTTATATATCATATACCTTTCCATTTCTTTCATACTGGTTGCTGCTGCTCTGAAGCTGGAGAGGCAGCTAGCACAGCAGTGCAATATAAGCAAGAAGTTTTGAAGCTATCAATAGCCACTACTTACATTCAACATCATTATCCAAATCTTTACCCTCCCTTCTAGGCTTTAAAAAATCCTTTAAATAATCAAAAGCTCAGCTGACAAAATTAATTGTATTTCTTCCATTACAACACTTGCTGCTACAGGAAGATAAGGAATCAAATATTTCTCATTTTTTAAGAGCTAGGTGATTTTTTACCATATCAAGAGCTATGTGTGCTAAGGTGATTGTAATAAAAATCAAAATTTAATCAAAATAAACCAGGGCATAAAGTAGTTGTGTTAAGGAGGCTGAGAAGAAATCTGTGTTCTCTCGGACCCCAAGCTTCGTAGATCATAACTAGCTGGGAGGTGACTAAAGACTTTGCTCTCCTCTGCAGGGTCACATCAGAGGCAGGGCATTGAAATGGATTAACTGTTGATAGGATTTGCCATACTGGATCATGCTTTCAAAGGTGTGCTTCTCTTCTAGCCTATTACAAGCAGGCTGACTGGACACAAAGGCTGTATTGAAATATAGGTTGGCTTATATATAGTACAATAGTTAAGAATAGCCTCTATTTCATGAGAAATAAAATCAGAAAGTGCATTTTTATTGTTATTTGCAACAAGGATCTGTTCAGTTCAGAATTTGTATTGGGATGTTTCACAAGTATTTTCCAACTATTTCTGAAAATTAAGAATAGAATCAACATAAATGTGAAGGTTGAATAGATACATTTTAAGTGTTTGAAGCTTATTCTTTTGCATTGGAGAGTAGATAAGGTACATGGAAGGGAGAAAATAATAGCACATTGTATTGTTTTTGAAAAAAACCTTGCTGTTCCTTAGTTCTTCCTCCCGGAGAGAATATAAATTGCTGGTTAGAGCTTTAAAAGCTAATGGAATTCATTCAGAGTTTTTCAAACTATTTTTTGATTTTCTTTCAAAAAAATCCAGGACCTGGCACTTTCATAGAGTTTAGAGATGATAGACTTTATTTCTTTCAATTACCTTACATTGTTGGTCAGCTTTATCTAGTTCAGTAATTCAAAGAATATCAGCATGGCAAAGCAAGACGGAGTCAGCAGAGCAATGGGAGAGCAGGTTGATCTGGTAACGACCATGAGTTTTGAACTGGAGCGTTATTATATTCATGCTGCCTGTGTTGTCAGCATTTCAGGGGCAGAGCTTCCTGGGATGATTGTAGGAAGTTCTTTACGAATGACATCTCTTCCGCATGGAGTGTTTCTCTCTCTTCTGTCCATGCATGCAGGGGCACTATCACCGTGTGCTGGGTGCAGTTTTCCTGTACCTTATAATTCTTCTGTCTTCTGATAGATGTTCAGTGACCAAATTCAGATGTGCTTTTCAAAATAGTCAGTAATCCGAAGTAATTTGATGTATCCAGACTCTTGAGGCTCAGAGCAAGAACCTAAGCTAAAGACACAGGAGCAAGTGACCACCAGCAGAAATGAACATGCCCTGTCAGCTCCAACACTGGAAACCGGCGATTTCATCCTCCTGTTGTCAGTGGCCACTGACGCCTGGAAGAGCTGCTAAGATACAGGGCTGCATCTTGGCCCCCGATCTGGTGAGGTACTCTAACCCTACAGCTCTTTCTAAACTGGGAGATACTTCTGGCTGAAAACAACCCAAGTGATGACAGTGACAAAGAAAAGGTTTTTCTGACAACTCACTTAAACACCCAGCACATTTAGAGAACGTACAACAATATGTTTTGTGTGCTAGGTAAGTAATAGCAATCTGAGAGGCCAAAACGTGTGTGATCTGCTTATATGAGCACCACAGTCCTTGCAGGTTATCCTAAGAAGATAATTAGATAATAGGCTTCCAGCAGTTGCTTTTGTTATACCTAGTCACGAAAAGAGGAAGAGGTAGCCTATAGCATATCAGGAAGTGATATAGAAATAAACAGAATATAGAGATAAAATCAAAAGGCATAGGTTATGTGGAAGGGAAAGGATTGCACACAACAACCCTAAACACTTTGATTACTCAGCATTATGTTCTTGTTTGCATGCGACTGATTTTACCAGAGGACAGGGTGACAAAACTGAGCAAATTGCTCTCAATCAGGGAATGTTTAAAGGCCAGATTTCTAAGGACATTACAATTCATTCCTGACAAGAAAAAAGACATCTCTTGTCCTAAATGTTTGTGTTAGTGTGAGGGATTTTTTGCTTGTTTGTTTTTAGGAGAACCAAATGTTAGCAGTGTAGATGAGAAGGAGCAAGTCATCAGTAACTCCTTTCTGCATCTGCTGCCTTTCTGCACTGCTGCCTTGTCTTACAGAACATTTAATTGGACAAAAAATAAAAATAGGATAAGCAGGTTCTGTTACTCGTTTACCATCCTTTTTTTCCCCAAACCTCCTTGCAGGCTTTCTTTAGTCTCATTCTCACCGTTTTGCTTATTCCTATCCATTTATTAGCTTTTCTTCCATTCCAAAACTCATATGCATAATGCAGTCTCTCTGCAGGGCCCTTATTCTGTCTATATTTAAATCTCTCTTGACTCAGTTCACTGAAAGTGAATCTTCAATATTGCCAATTTGTTCCATTTCCCTTAAATTCTTTACACTTTTTTGTCTAGTTTTAGGTTTTGATTTACTCTAAGACAGTAGGTCCCATCTTGAAAAACTAGAAAGACGTTTGCATATGTTTTTAGCCTACGTAAACTGACAGCTGAATACTGAAGCATGGTTGAAGCAAATGGGAGCACGACGGAATTGTTGCCCACTGAAGAAAAGAGAATGGCAATGGCGCTCCAAGACAAAGCTGTTTGGGTTATCATGATAATTTTTCTAGCAAGTAGAGTTGATTGAATAGATTTACCAGCTGCAGACACAGTAAATGAGGCACAGATCATGCCCACTAGGTTGAATGGTTTCAGGGAGGAGGATGAAATTTCCAGTGACGCTTCTGCATGTATTAGAGCAAAGCTCCAGTCTGTAAAAGAAGCGAAAGAATCTGCTGCGTATAGAAACATGGGAAAATTACAATTGTCACAGTCTGTGGATTGTCCCAAGTATATGACTCTACGCATGTGTTTGCCTCAGATAATTTGGGGGGGTGGGGGTGGGGGGAAGCACAAGCACCCACCTTTTTTCATAGAAATAATTTGTTATTTGAGGTGACTGGTGTCACTGGGTAGCTGTGAAACGTGCTCTGTCCCTGGTGTCTCTAAGAAATTCCTTTTCAGATCCAGGGTGGTATTTTAAAGTTTGTGTCTCTGTGAGCTCCTGCCTCATGTCCATCATCTCCCGGCTCCTTACAGCTGCTGCCAGGTCTGACCCTTGTTGTCCTTCAGGCAAGTTCTCTTGTTGGTGGGCCGCGTCTTGTCCAACTTGATCACACAACCTCAGGAAATCTTTCGTCCACGTCTGTTTGCCCTGTAAGCATTCACACTGCTTTGCTGGGCTGAGCACAGGGGGCAACTTTTATCCCGTGTAGCCCATCCTTTGGAAAAAGCTAATTCAGAGTCTGGCACTGCTCACCTGTTATCTCCTGCTCAGATCACAGCTTTTCATTATTTAGATTCACTCAATGGCTGCCTGACTGAGCTGTGGCTTCGTTTCTCTGCTGGGGGATTCCTCGGGGAGCTCTGCTCAATGCAAGTAAGATATACTGCAGGCTTTATAAGAGGCCTCTCTTGTTGTCTGCACATTGTGTGTTATAGCTCCTCAGGGATTCGACTGCAACAGTTAAGTATTACAGCAGTGACTTACAGCGTCCTGATGTTATGTATAGATCACTTAATTGTATTTGAATGCCTGATGTTTACAGGCTTAAGAGATGTTTCTCTTTTGCAAAACCACTAGTCAAAAAGAGGTATTTTCAAATTAAAGCCCCAATTAGATTTTTTTAAAACCTATGTTGGAACATACCCACTGTTGGATAAGTATAATTTGTTTCAAATGTTACTGCACATACTGAAGCCTTTCTCAAGAGCTGTATGAAAAGATGATACTTTGTTCTGATCTGAAGTTGGATCACTTGGAGAAACATTTTCTGCATGAAATGAAGAATTGTTCTGCATCAACAAGGGAAACAAATTAAGAGGAGAATTTTTTTTCAATCTCTCTTAATCTATTACACAAGGAACATTTATTTCAGTCCTAAAGTATAAGATCTAGTCAGTAGATTATGTGAGTTTTGTTGTTGCTTATCCACGAAAAGACTTGAGGGGAAAAATGTGATAGTGAATGCTTGTTGGTGAGATCCTTTTCTCTTGGAGAACTGAGCCAGAGCCTAAAGTAAAAATGGCATTTTCTTGTACTTGTGAGTTTGGTTTTTTCAATGGTTAGTAACAAAGATGTCTTTTTAAACATGAAAGAATTTTAATTAAACTTGCAACAGCAGGTTGTAGTAGGCAGGAATGTGACTGCTGGTTTAAGCATGATGGTGTGCTTAAAAAAACCACACCCCAAAACTGGAGAATTGTTTTCTCTCAAGCACAATAAAATTAAATTTGCTAGTAATACGGACAAAAATCTCACAAGTCTGGTTGAAGCAAAAACTGATGTTGACCTTAGCGTAAAGATACAGCAGTGTTTGAAGTGTTCCAGGCAGGATTAATTCCCACTTAGTCAGAAGCAAATTTAAGGTTTGGGGAAGGGGGGGGGTGGGGGGTGGAAGGAGACAGATATATAAATAATTGCCTCCCGATCTGGAATTTCCTCTTGGTTCGTGGCCAGTTGGAGGAGTGGATGTCTTGAGGCAGGACAGCGTGTGGTAGTTTTTCTCATCATTAACAGTCAAGGAAGTTTGTCCTTCGACTTGCTGTTAACTGAGAAAAGATGTTGAACGGCTAAAAATTGAGCTGTCCACAAGTACGTTCTGTTTATACACCAAACAGCATCTTTTAAATGCATTAGCTTAAATTAGTCATTGAAAATTGTTACCTTTGACAGGAAGGAGGTGTATTTCATCTGCAGTGTTTCCTTACATATGCAAGACCTATTTTACTACATATTTAAAAAATTATGTGGTATATTATTGATATCACAGACTTTCTTAAATGCTGGTGTGCTGCATGTGCTATAACGTATGTGCATAAATGCGGCCATGTTAGTAGCTCTGTAAAATGCAGAGGCCTCTGATGTTAGGGACAGGTGTTGCTGGATCAGGGCCTAGGGAGCAGGTTGTCCGTTAGCTCCAAAATAAAATACAAAT
>NW_009218640.1:85050-85348 GCF_000690835.1 Fulmarus glacialis
GTTGCTATTTTCTTTCGGTGCGAATTGGAGGAATATCGGGCTCGGTTTGCTGTGGACTACAGGGACAGAGGTGTCCGGCCTGCGTGACCCCAAGTGGCATCTCGAGCCTTGTCCGTATTCTCGGTGCTGGGAAGCATCTCGTAGCTCTTCCCTCCCCGCCTGGCCCCCGTGCCCTCTCCCCCTGGTAGCCCCGGTTGGCCCGGCAGGGCAGGGGTGCTTGCTTTCTGCCTGCGTGCCAGGGCCTCGAGGGTACTGCCAGGCCTGGCTGTCCCTGCCCGTGGCCCAAGACCCTATGTCA
>NW_009218641.1:0-429 GCF_000690835.1 Fulmarus glacialis
CCCCCCGGCACTCGCACCTCTCAGCGGGTTGTTTCCTCATCTGGGAGAAGGTTTTCCCCAAGTAAGGAATCTCAGACTTGAGATTTTGGAGAATAATTGAAAGAAGGAGTTTGTTTCAAGACTCCCTAGCTTTATTTCAAATGCATTTTAACCCATTCAAGACGGGAAGCGCTATGTTTTTTGGTGGTGCACATCCGAGAAACCTGGTGCTGCTCATGATAACACGGCCAAGAGGGAGGCAGTGAGACTGCGTGGGAGCGGGGCCCCGCTCTGCATCATCGCTGCGTGAGTGTCGCCCCGACACAAGAGGCGGAGGAAGCTGAGAGGCAAGCTCAGGGAACGGAGGGGTATTTGTAAAGGGAATGGACTTTGCGTAACTCCTGGGATTGATGGAGGGTCCTCCCTCCACAGAGGGCCTTGTGAGATGCA
>NW_009218641.1:439-2204 GCF_000690835.1 Fulmarus glacialis
TAAAGATGGGGTCTGCAGAATCGCCAGGTATTTTCAAGGGTGCTGAAAGAAAAGAACTGGGCACACTTTGCCCACCTTCCTCTTCACTCTCCCCCTTTATCTTAATACATAAGGACCTTTTGGAAACCAAAAATATCCTGCTCTTCCCAGGGTATGTCTCTTCCCAAAGTGTCTTTCTGAAGCTAATCCATTCGCTAGCAGAGCCCTGGGCTGGATGTTGCTATTGCGGTCCCTGCAGCAACAGACACCCTTTCGCGTGACTTGTCAGGACCAGCTTCATCCCAGACACGAGATCACAGTCTCATTTTTCATTTATAAATAAATACAGTTCTGCCAGGGCTGGAAACATGATGGAAGTATAAGCGAAGGCTTCCTGAGTCTGCTGGCAGCCCGAAACGCTACCTCCTCGGTGCGATCTGCCCATTGCAGTGGTCCCAAAGGGCCGGGCAGGGGGGGAAAATGCTGCAGGAGAGGATGAGACGTGTTGTCATTCCATCCTCTGCAGACCTGCCTGGAGGTGTTTGAGATCTTGGGCTCTTCCTCCAGCACAGGGCTACTTAGGACAGGAATGGGCAGCAGTGCTGCACTGCCGTGCACTGGGACTGTGGTCCCTGTGTGTCCCTTTGCAGTGGCCAGTGCCTGACATGGGAGAGAGAAAGGGCATTAGAGAAGACTTTAAAGTGTGTGGGATTTTTTTAATATGAAGGCACCACTAAGGAAAACTATATATATTTTTTTTTTTTCCTCCCCAAAAAAGGAGAGAAGAAATGGGAGCACATCAACAACGCATGCAAGCCACAACCCAGACCATGACACTGTGCACAAACAGCAGACATGCATGCCAGGTAAGATGTAAATGAAATGTGCGCCGTGGTTTGCACAGAAAATACAGAAGTGCAGAAAAAGGAGGGGGAAAAAAAGGAAAGAAAAGGAGAGACCAGGAAAAGAAAGTGATATAGAAAAGACAAAAGACCAAAAGAAAAAACAAAGAGCCAGTGCAATAATGGGGGAAAAAAAAGGTAGAGAGAAAGCAAGAGGAAGAGAAGCCATTGCAAAGGATTTATTGTTCTCACCTGTTTGTATTTTTTTTCCTTTCTCCGTTACCTGAACCTGTCCCTAGGTGACTACAGGATTTCATTAACTCGCTGAGTGACCCCCAGAAGAGTTTTTTATGGCTCAGGACAGACCCCGGTGGCCGTCACCATCCAGAGCCACTGGCCCAGCAGCCAACAGATGTGCTCAAGCCCCACCAGCACAGGGGACCCTGTGTCCATCGCGCTGAGCCCTCCAGGCTGCAGAGCAAGAGCTGTCGGGGCTCCAGATGTTGAGGGGTGCTGGACACCGCAGGGTCCTGGGTGGTGTTTCCATTCCTCCCCTGGAAGGTGCTGCCCCTTAAGAGCAGAATAGGGCACAGGAGCATCCCTTAAAGCTGATTTTAACTGCTGTCAGCAGGGCCCTGGAGGCTCTGGCTGATTTTTGCAATACGGGGGGCACTCGCATGTCCCCTTCCACAGGCAGGGAATGGGGCGGTTCTGGTGATGTGGTGAGGAGCTGGGGCAGGAACATCTCCAGCTGGGTCCTGTCCACACCCTGCGCCTGCGTCTGAATTTTTACATCCCGGAGAGAACGGGGGTGAGGAAGTCCCATTTCTAAAGTTGTAGGGTCTGATTTTCATCCCTCAGATAGTGAACTCGGTGAGACTCAGGTCTGTATTTTGTGGTTTTAAACAGAAATACAGAGAACCCAGCTTTCCCCTCCGAGGCCA
>NW_009218641.1:2216-14024 GCF_000690835.1 Fulmarus glacialis
CGCAAGCAGCATCTCCCCAGGAGCCTCCAGCTCCCCAAGCCCAGGTACCCGTGGGCTGCCCAAGCCCCTGCCCTGCAGCCCCCCTCCTCCTTCGCAGCGCTGGGGCTCGGTGAGGTGCCCTTGCCGTCGGAGACCCAGCGGCAGCTCCCTCTCAAAGCCTGCTTTGATGGTGTGCCAGCCCCCCGCGCGCGGCCGAGGGCACCCCTCCTGCCTGCCGGCCCAGGTGGGGCCTGTTAGCCGAGCCCCGGAGCACAAAAGGGGCTGTGTGGCTGCTGTTTGCCCTCGGGGAGCTGGGAGGAAACTTGGCAAGGAGAAAAAAACCTTTAGAAGCTACTGGGAAGACCAAGATTTATGTTTAGCCGCTCTCGAGCGGAGAATAAAGGGAAACTTGAGTGTGAGCAGGTATAGCAGAAGTGATGTAGGCGCTTCATTTGCGGAGTGTCTGTCTGAGGATAGCGGCTAAGGGGATTTGTCTCCATATATCCAAGAGGACCATTTGACTGTGCGTAATTGTAGTTTATGTCTTAATAAATTGCCTTTGTCACCTGGGGAAGGCTGATCCTGCTCAACTGAGAAAGTACCTTTGGTTTCAGAGGGGGAAGGAGGTGGTCTGGAAAAAAACCACCTCAGCCATGTATTTTTAATCTGAATGTCTTTACCTTTAGATTATGGAGAACAGCAAGAAAGATCAAAAAAAAAAAAAATCTCTGTGAAAGAGGGCATGGTTCACGTATCTGCAAGTTGCAGCAGCCTGGAGAACAAAAAGGCTGCTGTTTGGACATGGAGGCAGAAGTATAGTGAGCTTAAAGGCAGAGCACATGGAAAACCCGCTGCGAGCCCCATTGCCAACACTGCCCGGAGAAAGGAAGATTCTACCCCTGTGACGTTGTTCCAGGACTCAGGTAAGATGAACTTCCCTGGAGATGAAAAGCCTTGTTGTGAATTTATTTTGTGCTTGTGCTTCTAAAGGGCTAGGTCATGGATTCTTCTAGGCTTTGTGGTTAAGTACAGGCTCTCTCCAGCAAAAAAAAAAAAAATCTCTATCCTAGCCTGACTGAGCGGGGACTGAGCCTCCCTGTGGTCCTGGGAAATCTCCAGGGCAGACGGGGCTGGAAGTCCAGCCCTCAGTTGTGTGTGCCGCCCGGGCTAGCACAGAACTGTCATTCAGAGCTGAGCGCAAGACTTGCGCTGCAGCGGAGCCTCCTAGGCAAACCGTGAATCTCAATTTACCTCTCGGTAATGCTCTTCCTGGTGGTCCAGCTCGGAGCCTTGCTGTGAGTGTTCCCAGCCAGAGAAAGGCATGTGCAGTTGTATGGCAGAGGCTTAAGAGTGTCTTCTACAGCATCTCCTAACTGCCTTTTACAGTCGGATACATATGAGGGATTTCTCCTGCTTGCTTATGCTGTCCCTTAGATCTACCAGCATCTCAAGAATGAGAGAATCATTTAGGTTGGAAAAGACCCTTAAGGTCATCAACGCAAACCAGGAAAGGATTTGGGCCCCTGATAATGAAGGGCTATCTGCCCCACAGCCTTCCAGAGAGGTCCCCTCTAGCCTGCTGTCTCTGCATAGTTAGTCTTCAGCTTGATCTTGATTCTTCTGCAAGGTGGCAGGTCAGGAACCTCTGATCTGAAGAGCATTTGTGTGTTGGAGGTGTACAAAAGTACTCCTCACCTGCTTGAGCTTCATTCTGCGCTTAGCAGAGTGCTGATGTTCTCCCGAGCTACCAGAGTGCAGGCAGCCGTAACCTCAGCCTTGTGCGCTGCTGAGAAAAGGCATCCGAGTCTGTCCATTGACTCGCCCTTGGGGCTGATGTAGCTTCCCGGTACACTGAGGGCAGCGGAGTACTGGGAGCTACAGCCAGTACAGCTGCTGGGAATGACTGGATCCCCATGAATGGCCTCCTGTTTGAGTCCCTGTGAGCACCAGAGGAGAGCTCATAACCACCAACCCTTCTTGGCCATGGTGCAACAGCTCTGGCTAAAGCATCCTGGAGTGCTGAGGGCTTTTTGCGAGGCTACTCTGAATGTGGGTCCTGCCCATCTCACCCAACCTTGTTGGCCAAGGAGAACATTACCTGCAGAGCATACCTGCGGGTCACCTACTGATGGCCGCTCTCCTGTCCCTTGGCAGCTGACCGAAAGCCAGGGTGTCTACCTTTGACCCCTGTTGTCAGACATCTGGCTTCCTGTGCCAGATGCTCAGACTGACTGAAACCATAAAATACATCCAGAATGACACCATTCCTTGCAAGAAAGCAGCTCATGCCCCAAGTTCTCTCCTTTTCCTTCATCCACACCATGGGTCTCCAGGAAGTCTTGTGAGTGGTTGTTTATAGGCAGTGGGTAGTAAAAGGGAGAAGGAGCCTGACTTGGGACTTGCTTTTTGCAAGTCCTCAGGGGACTCTTGTGAGTCACCCCAGGGCTGAGCTTGCCTGGAGGGTGTTTCTTGGCAGTGTCTGCAGGCGGGGTGAACCTCGCCAAGCTAAGGGGGAAGCAGAGGAGCATGAGACCACAGAATTAGTTCATGCGCCTTCTGCAATGGCTCCGTGGGCAGAGTGAGAGCAAAAACAACTTGTAAGAGCTCTGGAGTTGAGGATGGGTCTAAACTGAGCTGGCCCAGCTGCAAGCCATTCTCGGGAACTGCTTGCACAAACTAACTTTTGCCACCAAATGTCCATATAATTTTATGGCCCTGCTCTATCCATCGCGCCTAATACATGGATATATAACCCACGTTTAAGTAATGAGATATGACAGGTTGTACATTTCTTGGCGATTATGGCATGTGTCATAAAGCAAAAAGCTGAAGGCAATAATCCCCTGGAAACACATTGCCCCGGGGTGTCTTGTTACTATTATGAAATAAAATCACAAATGAAAAAATAATGAAAACATTCAAGAACTTGTGCACTCGAGCCATAGGTATGGTAGAACTGTCAGGCAATCAAACCTCCAGTCCAAACTGTGAGGATCATTTATATCCAGTGTAAACACCCGCTCACCCACCCCACATGTGTTACTGACAGCCTGGCCCTGGGTCTGTTGTTCCTGCAACCAGGACCCCGAGAGAAGCAGCCCTTCCTTGGCAGCTTGAGGCCTTCATCTGCGCTCTGCTCACCAATAGCTCATCACCTGGGGCTACTGTCCTCAGTTCAAACCCTGGGAAACAGTAAAGAGATCTCCACTCTAAACTCATTCAATAAAAAGCTTCACCCTTCTTTTTTTTTTTTTTTTTTCCCCTCTGCATTTAAGGTGGAGAATCTTGGGAACGATTTGGGCTAATAATCTCTCTCCTATTTTAACTAGGCTCAAGGCAGCAGCTTTCTGTGGAGTCTGAGACATGTGATATCTCAGGACAGAGTCACTGGGAAGCTGTCACTTGGGTTTTTTTTAGTTCTGGATTCCAGTTCAGCACTTTAATGAAGCTTCTCCTTCTCCTAGCTTCCACTCGCTGCTTCTGGGGCTTGGTCTCCTTTTCCAGGTAGTAGCAAGGCTTTTTGCAGAGAAGGTTGGGAACAACAACTAAGGGATTGCCTGAAAGCACAGGGATATGACTATCCTGCCTCTTAAAAACTTTTTTTATTTTTAAAATTTTTTAATTTTTTTTTTAACAATAGCGTTTGGATGTCACAATTTCTAGAGGTTCTCGGTGTTGTATGAACACACAGCAATGGGTCTGTCCTGGAGAACAAGAGAGGTGTGATGAGAAACAGCAGCAGAGTGGTGATGCCAACATTAGTCAGCTGCTTGGTGGGAGAGGGCTGGACTTTCCCCAGCTGAGGCTGGAGTCCTCAAACGGCATTGCGAGCCTGGTTGTGGAAAAGGAAAGCAAGGTCCAGCTGAGGGACTGAAAGGGAATTGCTCTCTCGCAGCGTGGGTCCTCCCAGCACAGCCCTGACTGCTGCTGCTATGAAGTCACCGGAACATTTTTCCGAAACAGCTTCTCTTGGTCGTGCCATAAACCCAGAACAAGAAGTTTACTTGCATGCTGTGATTCCATCAGGGAATGCCTCGTGGCTCTGCTAGTGGGTGAGTAATGCAGGCAGGGCAGATTCATGCCAATAAAAAGTCACCACGTGCTCTGGATGAGAGACACGACATGTGAACTGACTTAATAGCGATGTTGGCAGAAGATGAGGGGTGACCACACCATCGCATTATGTCCTTTGTTTTGCTTGGTGGCTGAATCATCAGCTGGGAAAACCTGAAGCTCCCTAGACTGGGTGAAAGTATAGTGCTGTTGTCAGATCAGTTCTCCATCCCAAGAAAGAGACGTAGAGCGTGGTGTCATGCAGTACTTGGTGGTCTTGGGATCTGACAATCCCAACCAGACCAAAAAACACACCAAAAAAAAAAAAGATATTAGTCATGAAGGAAAACCATGTACTAATATGACCATGTGGGGAAGGGAAAGGTTTTTTGTGCCTTTTTGCTGGACAGAGGGCCCGGGGAAGTCACGGGATCTCCATCCTTGGAGATGTTCAAGGACCGACTGGACACAGCCCTGAGCAACCCAGTCTGAATTCAGTGTGGACCTTGCTTTGAGCAGGAGGATGGACTAGAGACCTCCCAAGGTTCCTTTTGAACTGATATCTTCTGTGATTCTACAGAAATACTGTGCATTTTGGGGGCAAAGTTTGCCTCTCATTTCTGTGAAATCTTATCCATGAGCAGGCCACTCATGCTAGTACAAGGGAAGAGTTGTTACATTTTTTTATCTTTTCTCAGCTTCATTTGCATTAGATAAGGGATTGAAAACAGCACTGTGATCTTGCAGGCAGAGCTTTGCGGGAGGGCTGTCACCACCACCGTGTGATGTTAACACACGTTTTGCCCCATGTGCAAGCTGTAACCCCACGCTGGCCGAGCCACCCAGTGGGTTGTCTGCGGCTGTGCAGACAGGTCATGCCTATCAGTTGAGCTGAGGGCTGTCCCCTGCCGGCTGCCCACAGCTCCCACAGAAACAGGCTTTAGCAGGAGAGATGCTGAGAAGCTATAGCACAAGGGTACTTCTTTTTTCTTCTTTTTCTTTTTCCCAAGCATAAGAAAAACATGCAACAAAGAATTTATTCTTCTTCCTTCCCTCAGGTAATGACAGGAGTTGCCAAGTAAAGACATTGCTGATTAAGGACCAAGATGTGCTGTCTACCACCCCAGAAAGGTGAAATGCCTTTGATGTTCCACAGGATCCAGGGTGCATTTGCAAATTTTTGGCTTTTTAAGAAAAATGTTTGTCACTAGTTCAATTTTCTTGGCTTGCCAGAAGCTGAGTCTTTTCTATCAACTGCCCCAAGTTTTTGCTTAACTGATAACTCAAAAATATTGATGGAAATGAGTTTCTTCTCTTCCTCCTTTCCTTCTGAGGGGGAAAAAAGAGTCTGAGAAATTCCAGTACCTTGAGAGCTGATTGAGAATTACAATTTTTAGTTTGAAAACAACAAAATGAAATTTTCACATTCTGAAAAGCAATTAGAAGCCAGCTTTTTTCATGCAGTAAAATTGGACAAAAGCAAACAAGTTTGTTGGAAGTCTCAAATGCTTCCTGACCATGTTTTTTAAAAAAAATCCATTTGTTTAAATAAAAATCTGACATTTTAATATGAGAAAATATTTTGTTTGGACTTTTGTATACACATTTTAAATTTAACATCATAAAATACATTATGACATTTAATATGTAATATGTCATTAAATATTTTAGTATATTTTAAACAAAATGCTCCGACAAAGTAATGTCCAAAATGAAATTAAACATTCCAGCACTGCCTCTGGAAAGCTGAGGCAAATGCTTTGACCTCTTCAAAAATTTTGTAGAAATTGACAAGTTCTTGCAAAATGTTCTGATTTTGATCCAAATGTGGTTTTGGAAGGAAGGCCTCCATCAATAACTTTTTGACCAACTGCTTTTGACCCATGGCTTTCTAGTTCCACCTGGTACTCAAAAATGCTTTTTTTTTTTGGTCATTTTCTTAAATTGAATTATCTCAGCCCCTCAGAAGGAAAGGCAAAAATCAGTCATCGTCCTCATTTTACTGACGAGGAAGCCAAGTTGTAGGGAGAGAGCTTGGCCAGCGCTTGCGGGGAGGGAGAGCTGAGGGGGAAGCCAAAACTTAGGGGCCAACTCAGCGCTTCCCCCGGTGCAGATCATACCCAGCTCCTCCAGCACCGAACGGGGCACGTGGCCTGTGCTGGACAGGATGGATGGTGGGAGGGACGGACAGTGGGAAGTCAACCTCTCCATTAAACCCACCTGGATGTATAGCACTGTGTGCTCTGCTGTGCCGTACACTGAATAAATTGGGATGTTTATGTGCTGCGGCTGGTACTTGCTTGCATCTTGGCGTGTTACTTCAAGGTGTTACAATTGCCCAGTCTAGTTTTGCAGTTGCCCAGTCTAGTTTTGCAGTTGCCCAGTCTAGTTTTGCAGTTGCCCAGTCTAATTACCCTGGCAAGGTGCTGCACCACCAAGGTTGCGCTTGGTGTTCGCCAATGCTCAATTTTCTGTTTTTTTTCTGTAAAACTGGAAGCGGGGATGGGTGAGGGGAGGGTACTCGCTTGGAGAAAACTCAGGGTTGAACGAAGGTTGTATCCTGTTTCCTGAGGCTCTGCTTGATCTTGATGTTAGAAGAAGCTTTCTGAAAATAACATGACAACTGTCGTTTGTCCCATCACGGTCAAGGTCTGTTCCATCAAGTTACCCTCAGTAGATCTGCAGTGGGTTGGTTGTTAACCAGATTTCTGAGAGTTAAAGCATGTGTTTCTTTTTTATTTTTGAAGTGCCTGGTTTTACCTGGGGGGGAATCTCTGTAGTCCTTGGGAAGACTAAAGAGTGAATGAATAACCTCTCTTTTTGTATGTAGAGGCATTAAAAACTAGTTCAAGCTGAAAGGGAACATTGGGAACATGATTGATTTCTTCTTCTTTTTTTTTTTTCCCAAATTCCTATTGAAAACAAATAAATAGCCTTATGGCATGGCACTGCTATATTTCTTTACTTGGAAAACAAGCTTTTAATAACCAAAATATTGATGTGTTAGTTCTATGCAAAAGTCATGTGCTAAAGAAAAGTGTGCCTGTAATGGGCCAGCTCTGGCTTGAAATTGGTAATGAATATAATCTTCACCCAGGTGTCTGACTGCAGTCACCTCTCCTAGTCTCCGCTATTTACAGTCAATCACAGCAGCATTGACCTTGGTGCACAAGGTGTTTTGACCTAAAACCTTGGTGCAGTTTTGCGAGACAAGTTCTCTGAGGGCATGGGTTTAGGTACCTGGAGCAGGATGAGGTATCTCACCTTCTGGAAGTGCCTGTTTCCCTCCTTGGAGGAGCTAATATGTGGAGGTCTCCATAAGGTCAGGTGAATTCATATATTTCTGCCTTTTTTTGTCCTTTTCCAATGCTCTAAGCTCCAGTCCCACGGCTAGTTTTGCAGTTTTGAGCTGTGTTGTCGTTGCAGCAATGGGTGGGAACCTGTCCATTCCCAAATCTTCATTAGCCCAATGCTATGCTTAGATGCATCTGACTCAGCAACTTCTAGGAACGTGCATATTCAGGGTAGCTTTGTGGTTTCACACAGCAGTAATGATAACACAATAATGGAAAAAGTGACCCTCCGAAGAAATCCCTTATCTTTTCTGACAGCCACCCACAGGAAGAACACTAATTTCCAACCTGTTTCTAAACATACTGACAGTGGGCGATTCGGGGAACGAGGGAAGCAATATACTGGGTACTTGGCCATAAATGAGGAATTAATTGAACACTTTCTTTTAATTTCCCCCCCTTACCCGAGTCTGAACCAAACTTGCATCTCTGGCTGACAGTGTGCTTCCCAGCGGAGGAAAGGTGTGCAGTGATTATTTCTCTCTGTTGGTTGGTGTTTCCAGCGCTTTCTGCTTGATTTGGACCATTCTTTGCCAGTTCTTTGCTCCTTTCACACCAGCTCTTGCTTCTTGCTTCTCCTTTTCCAAGTATGGTAGAGCTAGGAGGAAGGTTTGGGTCGCTGCATTTAGCGGAGTTTCCAGTTAGTGGTGTCTGTGTAAAAGATGTTTCGTTCATGGTATCAGGTCCAGGTAGTGGCAATGTTTAGTCAATGCTATGCCTGGTTATCAGCTGCCCGCATCCTGCGCAATACCCGGAGAGCATGGGCTGTAGCAGCCCTGATTTAGAAGGGCTGGCTCTCCCGTGTCTCCCATCACATCCCTTCTTTCAGCTGTGGATGCTCCTGGGCTGGACCTTGGTGTGACTTCAGAGAGATGCTGTGATCCTTGAACTTGGTAGCAGGTAACCTGCAAGTTAAGCTCCTTACGGGGATGTGGCCAGCTGTGGAAAAATATCTGTTGCTGTGGAAAAATGAGCTTTTTCTCGCCTCCTGGTGCCCCTGAGACTGGGAATCCCCAGCAGCAGAGCCGTGTTCCTGGCTGGCTTTGCAGCATCTTTGTCAGCTCCATAAAGCAAACATAAATAACCAATTTGGGGAAAAGTTCTCCTGAAAAAGACGGGAGAAATGAATATGTGTCCGAGGAGAACTAGGAACATAGCGTGGTCAGCTTAGGTGCTTTTTCAACCCCACCTTTTTCTCCCCACTTATTGTTAAAAAGGACCCATGGACACCTCTGGGTCTCTCCTATGGGTCTCTCCTTCCAGCTCAGACCTTTTTAGCTGAATTAGTCTCTTTGCCCTCAGTACTGGGCTTTCCTGGTGTGACCTCAAACACTTCTCCCAGAGCAGTGGGTACCATCCCTCAGCCTGAGCACTAGGCAGGATTTGACCCTGCCTTTACCACTAAGGAGATCCATGGCCTGATGCTCGTCATGTTGCTCCTGATTTTCAGGAGCACGCGGGGCTAGCTGTCCAGAAGCATATTTTGCAGCAGAATGCAGTTTTACAGAGGAGATCTGTCTTTGTGCAACGTTGGGAGATCTCAAACTTTCCTTTCTTTTTTTGTCTCTCCCTCTCTTCCCCTGACCATTGCCTGGCCCCAATTACAGCCGGGCGCTCTCGGAGGAGACGAGCAACAAAGCCCCGTTGCGCGCCGTCCCGCCAGCCCTACAAAGGCGACATCTCCTGGACTTCTGCCCTAATGAGAGCAAATTTTTTGTCCAAACATTTGAAGCGAGGAGGTGCCTTTTCTTGCCACCCCCTGCCGGGATGAATATTATTATCCAGTTTGCTCTGGTTAGAAATTAAAACAGGGGCATTTGCTTCTTTTAATGAGAGGTGACAGTGGCTCCAGCACTTCAGAAGGGAATTAGGAAAGGAGGGATGGCTGCGGAGCCCGTCTCCGCAGAGTCTTATCCACCGGCCCTTCTGGCCCGGGGAGCGCGCGGGATCAAAGGCCACCTACCCGCTGCTGAGCACAAAATCCCCCGGGACACCCCCTCCGGCAGTCCTGCCCCGCGCTGGAAATCACGGCTTTAAAGGGCAGGGTAACGCAGGGCTTCACTTCCCTGGGGAGGATGGGGCAAGAAGGCAAAGAGGACCTCGTTGAGCTTCTGGGCATCATAGCCAGATCTGCTAAGGTGAGGTTTTTGGGGTGCTAAACCTGCCCAGCTTTTGGCTTAAGGCTTTGGTGGAGGAGAGAAACGTTTGTTTAGCCAAACTTCAGGCAAAACTGGTGAAAATGCAGCAACTGAAATGTTGTGGAGAGACTTTTTTCTTTTTTTAATGAAAAACTTTGAACTTCAAGTTTTCAATGGGACCTTTTGACTTTAGATAAGTGTTTCAGATAAGGATTTTTTTTTTAGGAATTTAAAAAAGTGCTTATTAGAAATACCCACCAAAGGCTCCCCATGACTGACGGTCTTATCACTGAAAAATAGCAAGCTAAACCCGTTCCTATACCTGTCTCAGGATAGGTTTGATTAGAAATGTCAAAAAAATATGGGACAAAAATGTGAATTTTTAATCCCATTTTAAAGGACCTTTACCCATGCGTGAACTTTTCTTTTGAAGTGCTGCGGTTGGCTCTTCCCCAGTCTGCTCGGAGAAATGCCTTCTTGGAGGGGGAGATGGCCTGTGAGCCCAGAGGCTTCTTGCTGAACCCTTAAAGTGGACAGCATGGATCATTACTCGTGGCAGGATGCCAGAGCGCAGGCTCCTTATGCTGAGCGGGGCTGGGCACTGGGACATGACCAGTAAATCCATTTACTGGAGTGCCAGGGAAATTGCTGGTACTCTGGAGGTGGAGAGGGATGGTGGGGAGCAGACACTGAGCCACATAACGCAGACCCCAGGGTGTGAAAATGGATTGAACAGGCTGATAGCAGTGATTGCAATGAATTTTCCTGGGCTTTTTTTGTGTGCTGGAACAGCTTATAGCTGCCCTGCGAAAGGGGTGGGGAGGGAAAATAATTCCCCATGCATGGATCACGTAGAGGATGCTTTTTGCGCGCCTCTGCTGTGGGGCTGGGCTCTCGTGAGCCTGGGACGTGTCTGAATGACTTCAGTAGCTGATGAGTTCAGCCCAAATCCCAAATCCTCACGTGACGGTGCCCTCCTTGGGGAGCATCCCAGCTTAAAATTGGTGCTTTGGGTTTACTAGCAGGAATCCATTTGGGGAGAGAGGATGTTTGCTGGAAGCAAATGGGGGAGAGCAGTCAATGGCCATGTGCATACCCCCTTTCTCAGAGAGCTGGGGCAGAGGCGATGTTGCCAGTGGCTGGGGACCTGATGGTTATTGCTGTCCCCTTGGTGGCACTGGGAGCCAAGGAACAGCAAGTATCAGCTTCACCAGGGCATTCACCGCATCGGGAAAACGTGAGCAAATGTGTCGCAGCTAAAGATGCTGGGAGAAAAAAATCCCTTTCCCCCCCTCTCCACCACAGAGGAAAATTTCTGCTTTTTTTTCTTTGATTGGAAAGCTGAAAATGAATGCAGTTTTAGGTTTCTGAATGAGAAATTTTCAGTTTTCAATAGATATGCAACATAGCTTAGGGAAAGCTGACACTCTTAGGAAGAAATCAGCCTATTTTGGCGCTTGGCTCTGGAGCGGGGCAGGACCAGGCGTGAGCCGCCGCGGCACGCAGCCGCCGGGAAAAGGCGGTAATAACGGCCTGAACCCGCTCGTCCATCTCCATCAGGGCTGGGGGCTGCCGACAGCAGGAGTGGAAGCGGATGGGGCCATCGTCCTCCCTGAGGGCTGGGAGGGGGGAGCCGGGGAGCAGCCCCCGGGGACCAGAAACACTGCAGCTCTCCGGCGCAGGTATGCTCAATAAATAGCAAGTGATAAAACAGCCGTCTCCATCAGGAAATCAATTAGATGTGGGGCCTTTGGGTTGTTTGGTTTTTTTCCTTTTTTTCTTCCTCCCTTCCCCTCCTCTTTTTCCATTTTTCAGGCAGATGTCTAAGGTGAGGGTTGTGGAAGAAATTGCTTCTCGAGGCAGTCGCTTTTCTGCTCCCTCCATTCACAGCTAAAGTGCAGCGAAGCCCATCGCTCTGGGGCTTCGTGCTTCTTCGCCGTCCCCCCCATCCGCTGGGAAGTTGGGCGGAGAGAGGCTGGAGCTGGGGAGGTTGCTGGGGTCGCGCGTTTGAGATGCTCGCAGCTTGGAGGAGATGCATCAGCCTTGGAGGCAGGCCCAGCCGGCAAGACCCGGAGCGAGGCATTACGGAGGGAGAGGAGGATTTGGAAGTGCTAGCTGCAATGTGTTTGCTCTGCGTTTGGGTTTTGAGTTTGCTCAGAGATGAGGAGGGGCTGAGAAGGCGGTTAAACCCAGCTCTGGTCAGGGCAAACCAGCAGGGTTAGCTGCTGGGATGTGCTGGAGGTGACCGGGCAGCACAAGGTGTCTGGCAATAAGAGACTGAGCAG
>NW_009218641.1:14075-28080 GCF_000690835.1 Fulmarus glacialis
TCAAAGCTTCCTCGCGGCCCGTCAGCCCGGCGCGGGGGCACCACAGGCTGCCCCGGGGCTCTTCCCCAGCTCCCTGCAGCTGTTTGCAGCCACGGCTCTGCCAGGGACCCCAGGACCTCGGCTCCCAGCCCCTCCCAGGCAAGGCGATGCGTCTGCATCTTGCTATAAACCCCTCTGTGCTCCTTCCCCAGCCCTTCTGCCCCCCTCACCTCGTGTTTACAAGCGTTTCTGCCCTCCCAGCCGATGCTGTGGTCTCCCTCGTGCATTTACAGCATCCACCCAAATGGCTTGCAGCGCCCTGTCTAGCGCAGCGAGAACCACCCAAAGCCATGGTGTGCGTCTTGGGGTGGAACTGGAGCTCTCCCTCATCCCTAAAATATCCAAACAGATTTTGCTCATAAGTATATGAATGAAGGTTTTACAATTAGCATGATGTGTCTGAAATAGCTCACCTTCTTTTTTTTTTTGCAGGCAGTACAGACGTTACAGAAACCCAAAGCCCTGAATTAATCACACCTTGAGAGCATTCGCTTGTGCCCTGTGTGAATTCATAACTGCAGTAAGCAGGTATTTGAAGTTCTGCTTTGCTCCTTACATTTTCCTGACTTGTTCCTTACACTTTCCTGATTTTACTAGAGCTGCAAAGTCCTTAGAGAAATTTTAACTTGTTGAAATAGTGATGGGTTAATTTATTTAATTTGGATTAAGGAGGAATTGCAGATGGAGTTCCAGAGGTAGGCATTTAATGATAGAAATGAAATCCACTCCATGGAGGTGGAATAAATATTTCCATCTCTCTTTTCTTTTTTTTTTTTTTTTTTTTCTTTTTCCCCTTATCCTTCCTTGTCAGAAGGAAAAGCAAAGTATTTGATGGGTCAGGCTTGATGGATTCAGCAGGGCTGTGTGTATTTGGGAGCAGAGCTGCCTTGGTTTTTGGAACTAGAAGTTCAGGTTGAAGGGTGACCCAGCTTTGAGGCACCGGCTTTGAGACCAAGTCTTTGATTTTTGTTGTTGTTAACGTCCTCTTTGTCACTTGTCCCCCTCGCTGTTTTATGACCTTGTCTCTCGTTTGCCTCGCTCCTCACTTAACCCTCAGAAGCTCCAAACTGCTCAACCCTTTCTGCTGCTGGTTGCGCAGAGACCTGAGCGTGTGAGGAAGAGGCGGCGTTGGCTTCGCTAAGGAGGGCCATGCTGCCTTGCTTTGAGATCTGTGTTCTCTGCAAAAATGGAGATGAATTTACGAGATGAAACATTACTGTGGAATTGAATTTTGAAAAACTTCCTGCTTTGAGAACACCAGAATATTTGGTGGGCTGGGTTTTAATGTCACGTTTTCATAAGTCAAAATATAAACTCCCAAATAGCTACTTTGCTAACCTAATTGTCAGTGAAAAGGGTAATTGAGCCTGGGAAGTCATAATGAAGGGAAATGAAACAGCAGGGGCAAAGAGAAAGGCTGCCTGTCTGCCCGAACTTAAGCATTTCGCTGTTATTTGAAGGAAACACGTAAATTTCTCCTGGTGAAAATTTCACCAGCATTTTTGCAAAATATTGTGACTTCTGCAAATCTGCTTTTTCTGCTGGTAATCTGCGTCACGAAACGAGCAGCAGCCTCCTCCCGCTCCAGCGGAGAGTGAAAGGGTTTTTTCCCGGAGAGCGGGAAGCGGGGGATGCTCTCCTGCTGGTGCTGCCGCTTGCCGGGGACCGAGCAGAGGACAGATTGCCTTGAGCCCAGGTCCTACGCACAGTACCTAGACGCGGGGAGAGGGAGAGACCTTGACAGATCATCTGTCCCTTTGAACAATCACAGGTCGGATGGGCAGGTTCATTCATCTTCTCTTCCAGAGAAGGAAAGGAGCAAATTCTCTCTGGTCTGGATTCCAGATGTTGGGGGCGGGGGGGGGGGTACCTGGGGTGCAGAGACGGTGTGTCTTATCAGAGTCCTCGGATCCGGAGAGCACCCCGCGCTCCTGCTCAGCGGAGCCAGCAGCACCAACGTGCGCACGGGCAGAGACCTGCTCCACGCTCCCGAGCCTCGCGGGGGTCAGCCCTGTCTGCTGGTGGGGTTACACCCGTCAGCTGAGTGGACGTAGCTGGCGGTACGCGTGTTCCTTACCTGTTGCAAATGTAAAGAATTATTTAAATGATTTCTCTGACCGGATGGCTTAAGCTGATGGAGTTAACTTCACAGCCTCGTCATTAAGGCTCAGCTACCAAGAGATGCCTCAGCTGCTTTTAATCTTCGGACATCCCCTGAGCTCCCAGATGCCAGACTCAGGCTTATTACCCTGCAGGAACTTGTTAGGCTGTCAGCCCCAAATGTTCAAATGTCCCAGGTGAACCGCCTCCCATATTAATTTAATTATATATCTATACATACACATATATAGAGAGTTGTGCTGCTTGTACATTAAAATAGATGACTTTGGAAGGAATGGATGTAAGAGTATGTTTACTTTGCCTTTTGTTCTTTAACCATCAAACATAGATTTTAAACCACATGCAGACAAAAAGTTTCAGTATTCAGTAACAGGGGCTCATACATTTTCTTCTCGCATGTGTGATCCGTACAGGCGATGTGTTGAGCTAGTCAAAACGTGCGGGTTTTTGCTCTGTTAACAAGTTTGACGTTGGGAAAGGAAATGTCATTCTGGTTCATAATTTCAGTGAAGGCTTTGGGAAGGGCGTAAGAGGGAGTCGGGGCCACTGAACATCACCTGGTTTGGGCAAAGTGATATTTTTCACTGTCCTTTTTTGGAATTTATTGGGATTCTGCGATTAGCACAAGAGAACTCTGCAGTTTTGTTCAAACCAAAAGCAAATGGAAATGTTATCATTAGAAACCTTCAGAATGGCTTGGGTTGGGTTTTTGTTTGCATGTACACAATGTAATCTTGTAAAACTTGTTTGTGTGAAGCACCGTGTCTGCAGTCAGTCAGCCCGTTGCGGCCAAAGCGCTGTCTTGTAGCTCACGTTCAGCTCGGCGGGTCCCCAGGTTGGTCCCCGCGAAGGAAAGATAAGGCCATGAGTTATGTTTCTACCTCTCAACTGTGTTTCCTGTTCACCCCAAATTAGCTGAAAACACCCGGGAAGACTTCTCCTGGGGTTTTTCTCCAGTTGCCTGTGAGCAGAGACTCTGCCCAGCCTTGAACGCTTGGAGCATCGTCGCCCATCACTGCAAAGGCCCAGAGGTGCCCTCGGCTCTTACGGGGGACCGAGGGCTGGCCGGAGAAAGGGGGGCTTGGAAAGCAAGCACGTTTCCTTTAACACTGGCCGCCTCCGTCACGGGTCGCTCCCCCCAGCCCATCCTGTTTCAATCGCGCCAGCCCGGCAATGTTGTTTCAGCAATCAGCTGCAAGACAAAACAGCTGGCCCCGTCAGCGGCGTGCGGAGGTGTGGAAAGTCCACTGGGGGATTAAGCTGGTCTTACCATCAGTCCTCACTTGTGAAAATACAACCTACTAAGTTTTCCTAGATGATGCAGTTTTCAATTGCTTTTGTTTGCTTTTCAAACAGGTCTTAAATCAGGCTGTCAGTCAGCCTCCCTTCCTCCCCCCGCCTCCCTGCCGAGGCAGCTTCCAGGCGCTTTCGGGGAGGACCTGTAATATCTTTCCTATCGCCATTTATTTATGGGGTTTTCCCTTCCTCCCGGTAGGAAGGGAGGTGCTGTGTCTCGCATGGCAAAGCACGTGCTCTGCAGCTCGTTGTTCGGAGCCCCCGGATCGCCGTCTGCCCCGGGGTGCCCGGCAGGGACGCTGCATGGGGAAGGGGGGAAGGACGAGGGGGACCCTGCCCTGGCGCTCGGTGCCTTTGCATCGTAACTCCCACCCGCTCTCCAACTTTCCGCTTTCGCATTTGCGATGCAGCAGACTCACGAGAGTGGGGAGATCGTTATCGGTGTCCAACGAACCTCTCACCCCTTTTTTTTTCAGGCCTGCGACGGGGGATTTCCCATGAAGAGCTAGGGGAGGGGGTTCCTCTGCATTTCCTCTCCTTCCTCTCCTCCCTCGGCTGTTACATCCATCTTCTTGGCTGCAAAAGATATTTGCGCAGTGTCCTGCGGGTAGAGCAGAGCTGAAGGCTCATTAGAACTCATTGCTAGAGTTTCCGATCCTGGCCAAAAAGGGTGCCGTGGTTTTTGGAGGATGAAGTACTGGCTGAGACGTGGAGGAAGCAGTTCTGCAAGGTGCAAGCCTGCGAGTTCAGTGGGAGTCAGCCGCTCGGCTCGGCCCCGCGTTCCGTCCCACCAGGCGCATTTTTATATATCTTTAGGTGCTTGAGTACAGTCCTGTCAACACATGGGAAAGGAGGTGGTCCTGTCTGCGTGTACGCAGCAAATCCGACACATCACAGGCAGAGGTTGACTCTGCTTGACATATGGAGCAGGTCGGTGCCTCCGGGAAGTGGCAGCCCTGCGGCAAACGTAACGCAGAGCTGCTCTGCGTCTGTTCAGGGGAGGTTGGTCCAGGATTTCTGACCATCCGGAGCAAGCCCCGACCCAGGTCTCTGGGCATCAGGTTACTGCTCCAAGTCATGGTGCACAGGTCCCACTGGCAGAGGTGGCCGATCTCCAAGGACCTTCACAAATCTGGCCCAAATCTTGTAAGCAGCCGTGGCAACATCTCTTCCCCCCACCCCGGCCTCAATGTTCCAGGTGTTTTCTTCCGCCTTTGTCTCATAACACAATACACAAAGGACAGACCTCTTCCAGATATGGGAATCTACGCGCCAAGTCCACTCCCAGCAGCCCACTAAATCCTACCCCTCCATGTAATTTAAATCGCAGCGGTTGTGCCTAGAGGAAGGTGGGGGAGGTTGCTGGATTTGAATGTCACCTGGCTAATGAACACGCTGTGATACCTTTTCCCCCTGTTTCTACAGCAAAAGTCAGGGGATGGAGGTGTTTCGATCAGTGCTGCTGGCTGAAGAAGCTGATTCCTCTGGCAAAGCTGCTGCGGCTGGTATAACGCAGACCCGGTGTGCCGGCGGAGCTGGGGTGATGTTAGCAACTGGGCTTGCAGCTCTCCCCAAGCTCCTGGGGGAGCACGGTGCTGAGCTGCTGGCAACTATCATCTCAGATAAGGAAGAAGGCAGAGAAAAGCCAGGGCACATCCCCGTCCTGGCGGGGCCAAGGGCAAGCGACTGGGTTTCTGCATGGTGCAAGCAGGCCCCTTCCTGGCAGAGATGTGCCCTCCCACCTAAGCTATAGGAAAATGCACATGCTGGTCTGATATGCCCCACTGTTGCCACTGACATGCAAGGAATCGTCCCCAAATATTTTTATGAGTGAAAGGGATGGATATCTGGGCAGATCAGCAAGGCAAGGTACCCTAGAGCTGTTTGAGGATGGGGGAAGAGCTGGGTGTGATTTGGGGGTGCACGACAACCGAGTGAGCGGTGATCCTCCCTGGCTGGCTGCAGGAAAGCGGCGGTGCTTCACAGGCGTTCTCCTGCTCTTGTTGGCTGGTGTACAAAAGGCTTGGGCAACTGGAGAGCCCTTGAAAGCCAACGTGCAGGCACGTGGTGCCTGCAAGAAAGGGACAGAGGGTGGCTGCCTCTTTGACTACGCAGCTAAATCCCCAGGAGCTCCTTGCTCCAAGCCTTGAACTGGTATTACATATGATTTTAGCCAAGCCAGAAGAACATTGGCATCTAGATAAGGCTCTGTTTTCTTTCTCCTCTTTGCATCTCCTGCCAAGCAGCCTGGAGACACTTGGAGAAAGCTGCATCTTCCAGTACTCCGGCAAGGCAAGAAGGACCCAAATTCCTGGTCCCAATGTTATGTAGCCAACCATGAATCAGACTGGTCTTGCTTTGGAAAAAAAGAGCTGGACTGAAACGTGAGAGTGTCTGTGCTGTTAAAGAGTCCAGCCCATGGAGCGAGGGGAAATATGTTTTCACTTGGGCCACAGCAAGCTGAAGGACTGAAAATCCCTCGCCTTGCAACCCTGATGTGAAATCCAGGTTGCCTCCCCTGCACACATCTGCAGCACTGTTTCTTCTCATGCCTTTGGGAGAAAACAAGGCAGGAACAAGCCATGCCAGATGGTCTCCAGCACAGCGTGGTACAAAGGCCTCAGGTGCTTTGCAGGTGAGGAAGGCAGGCTGTGGTGCACAGCATGGCTTGAAAGCCTTAGAGGGATGCTCTAGATGAGAGTCACCTTGTTGTCCTGCTCGCAGCATTGCTTGAATAGCTTCATCACCGGCAGCTTGAGTAAGGGCTTATCCAACTCCCAAGCTCCCCAGGGCCATGGTCCACTCAGCTGTCTCAGCTCGAGGAAGGAAAAGCATCTGGCTGGTGCCAGGGCTGTTTGTGGCTGATAGAGCAATGAGAAATCACTGTACTGTGCTTTGAACCATGCTCTGCTGGAGCTGGGACCTCCTGGACTCATTGACAGTCTGTCTGCTCTTGGACTGTGCTCCCAAGACATCCCCCAGCCACTGCTGCTGGGCAAGGAGAGGGGATCAAAGGAAGTCCTTCAGGCTCTGGTGATGGGAGTGATGGGAAGCTACAGCCCTCCCTCGTCCTGGCCTGGCTCCTTCCCCTTTGCGTCTTGCTCCAGGGGATTTTGAAGATGCCCAACTGGCAGCCCTTCAGCTCATCCCTGCAGAGACAGGAGTGAGCTACAGGGCGAGGCATCGGACCAAGAGCTTCCTGCAACCCAAGATCATGAGTGTGCATCAGCCTAATGATGAGGAACAGCATTCCCGCCTCTCCCAGGGCTCCCGGGAGCATAAGTGGGTGTCTGTGTGTCCATCTCTGGAGACTTCACTCCTGGCATTAGTGAAGCCCTGGCATTGGAGAGCGTGGACCAGAGCCTGAGTGGAAGATCTCACACCACCTGGAGCCATTTGGGTGGCTGCACAATGCACGTTGCTGCTAACTTGGAAGCTCTCTCTGGTGAAGATAATGGC
This sequence comes from Fulmarus glacialis, assembly GCF_000690835.1. NCBI lineage: Eukaryota > Metazoa > Chordata > Aves > Procellariiformes > Procellariidae > Fulmarus > Fulmarus glacialis. The sequence continues at coordinate 20,991 of NW_009218641.1, forward strand.
TGCTCTCATTTGCTCTGTCCTGCCTAGGGAGAAAACGGTGGTTGTAATGAAGTAGGGTTTTTTTGGCTTGTTTCATCCTTTTGTCTTGCAGCCTAGGAAGCAGAATAGCTGATTGGTACCCTTGCAAAGCTGCTGGACTCATTAATGATGATATATTACTTGGAAAATGCTGCACAGGATTCTTTATGTGTGAGATTGGCTGTAGTTAAAATAGAAGCATCTCAAGTAAAAAAAGGATTCCTCAAGGAACTCCAAAATACCTGCTGTGGGATGTCAAAGGGTTAATGTTTTAGCTGAACTCCTCCTCCTTCCATGCACCAGCCTCCCTGATACAGAAAACCTGATATAGAAAAATTTAAAAAATGGCACACATTTTATATTTGAGTGGGATTAACCTAGCTGGGAGCATCCAAAGGCAGCACCATTTCTCAGAGGGGTTCTGGTGGGGAGTGCTGGAGGCAAACCAGGCTGTGATATGTACTATGGATGGCATTGCTATCCTACTCGCTGGGGCAGGTCTCGCAAGGGGATTTTGGAGCAACTAGAAGCAGACCTGGCTGGGAATTTTTTTAGATAAAACATGTGTTGGAGCTTCTTGGTCAGATGAAACTTCTCATAGCTACACGCGGTGCCTGCCAAAGCTGGAGCTGGGAATGGTTTCCTCCATCAGCAGCGGAGAAAAAAACGTGGATCCAGGAGAAGCAATGGCTTTGTGCAAGTGCATCCAGGCTGAGAGTGTTGGCTTCAGCTCTCTGCAGTGGTCAGAAGCACAGGGCATGGCTGTCACTGACACCAGGGGTGTTGGACCTCCTTGCCCATCCATCCTTGCAAGACCCCTGATGCGGTGCCAGGACCCACCATGTCCTGCTTGATGGTGTGTCCTTCTCAGCGGTGTGATGTGTGCCAGAGCCTCGTCCTGCGCATGGTGTCTTGGATGAGCTGCCAGTGGGCAATGCTCCTTCAAATCCCCACCTCGAAGCAAACTTGTCAGCCTGAGCCAGGGGATGGTCTGAACCCCCTAAGCTTTTCCTTCACCTTTCTCTTTTCAGTGCTAACCGAAACATTTTGGAGGCGGCCCCTTCTGTGTGGTGGGAAATAGGAAATTCTTGGAAATGTCCCTTTTCGGCAGGCAAGCAGCGTTGCTGCTGCTCTCGGCACAGCGACGCTGGCCGGGAGAGGCTGTGCTGATGGCGAGCTCCTTACAGCTGCTCCTCCGGTATAAATCTGACCCGCGAGCTTACCCAATTCATTAGACACTGCCTGTTGAAAAGGCAGTAAATCAGCTAAAACCTCAGTCAGAACTGGCTTTGGCATGTTTTATGGTGGAATTAGAATAATGAATGAGGAGCCGGCTGTTTATGTTAGTTTTGGCTTGCAAGCTGAAGAAAAATTCTGGTGTTGAACTTCATGATAAACTCTTCACACCAGTGGGCTCTGAGGTTGGAAACAACTTTTAAAAGCCTCGAGGGCCCAGGAGGGTGAGAAACTGGCACATCACTAGTGAGTGAACACTAGGGCTTAGATAAGACCATGGGCATGTTTTAGGACATGGGGCAGGATGAGAGCCTTGCTGCTGGAGGGGTTCTCCGGAAGCTTGGACACCTGCAGTCTTCTGCTCCCTGGGGCTGGTCTCCACACCACATGCTTGAGGAGCAAAGTGAATTAGCCAGACCTGCAAGTATCCAGCTATTTCCATGCTATGACTAGTTTATTCATACATTGCTTGGATGCTTTGGGATTCCTCCACACCTTGTGGTGTGTCACCCATCATCTGTCCTTGGCGGGTTTCTTTCCAGCTTTGCTCTAATGCCCTTGGTTGAGCTCATCTGTATAAAATGGGCTTCATGCTCTGAACCCGCCAGAGCTGCAGGCACTGGAGTGAACTTTGCTGTGGTTTTCTCCAAGCTTTAACATAGGCCTGGATGGCTCATGGTGGGAGCTGGTCCAGTTTTTCTCTGACTGAGGAAAGATACTCTGGAAAAAAACTTGATGAGCGGTTAATGGGACACAGTCCAGCTTGATGGATGGATGGATGGGGAGCATTTCTGTATTAGTATTAATAATCCAATAATGCAGTTGCAATGCATAATCCAGGCACGCTGCAGCAAAGTCCCATTTTCCTGAGCACTCTGTGTCCAGGCAGCCCCTCCGAGGGCACTGGGAGGAGTGAGCACCTTGGTGTGCTGAGCTCCCTCCACTCCACGACTCAGCAGGGCTCTCCAAATAGCTGGCATAACCTCCCTTTGTGGAATTCAGGTTTCTATTTTCCGGTGGTCCTTTTTTCCCTCTGACGACCCTTGCTGCTTTGCTCAGAGTGGGACACTCCTTTCACCAAGGTTTAGGACCCTTCTGTCACAGCCCTTTTACGCCAGCCAGCAAACGCTAAGCAGGCGGACCCAAATCTCTATGCTTCCACAGTTTTACCAGTGGTCAAAACTTGGCGGTGCTCGTGGTCTCATTTTTGCTTCAACAGTTCATTGACTTCTTTCCAAGGGCTGTAATGCGTGTCACCTTTCCGACAGAGGAACCCAACCCACCTGGCCTTGTCATTGTTCATCTTCTTGGTTTTCCTGGATTTTTGAACTTTGTTTTCCCAAATCGTCTAAAAAGAAAGTGCATGGTTTTGTCACGGGAAATTACTTAGAGTTGCTCAAAAGTCTCTTCCACCAGGTGACGATGAAATGCAATTTGTAGGTGGAGCCTCCCCATTTGTACACGTTGCTTGGACAGGCAGGCTGAAGGCTTTGTGGAGGGCTGCTTGGAGCATGGATTTTGAAGCATCCTCTGTCTGAATTCAAGCTACAAAATTTGTAAAGGGAGGAAATCTGTGTACAGTGCTGCATCTTCTATAAGTAATCCTGTGCAAAAAGCCCAGGCTTGGGCTTTCACAAAAGTGATCACAAGATCTAAGGATGTGGTAGTTCTCTCCCGACCCATGACATGACTATGACGTCTCTGCACGCCCGTTTTGTGCTCAGAAGCGTAAGGCATGTACCATCTCTGTTCACCTCTCTCATCCACCCCTCGACTGTCATCCCCAGACAACGAAATGCTCCAAGGGCTTGATCTGAACTCAGCTGGAGACCATTGACTTCAGAGGGCTGTGGCTGAGGTCTGTTCCTGCAGGTCCAACCACAGCCGGTCGTTGACAGTCACAGGTTTTTGTCATCTTCTAGGCTGATTCGAGCTCAAACGGTGCATATGCTCGCCTGGCAGGAGGAGCGGGGCTTGGAGGGAGAAGAACACAATGAGGCTTCCCTTCGTGTCCCCTGGTGCCACCTCAAAGCCTGGGGCTCTCCCAACAGCTCCACAAGCCATCACCCAGCACTGGATCCACCTTGTCCTTCTGTCCCCTTTTTCCTCCTTTCCTATTGTCCGCTGAACCCGACCACACTCGGTTCAAGTTTATCCCGGGCTTATTTTGTGGCCGGATAACCCCCCCGAGCGCCGGGGCCGCGGCTGCCTCCTGGCGGAGTGGCTCGCTCAAGGGCAGCCGCCCTCCTTTATCTCTTTGAAGATTAGGGGGCTTTAACATGTCTTTAAAGTGAATTTCTCCCCCCTCCTCTGTTTTATTATTATAATTGATGACCAGCAAACTTTTCTTTTCCTTTATCTCTTAAATATGTTTCTTTACCCTTAAAAATGCAATATTTCTTTTAACTCGGAATATGGATGGGTCTGCGCGTAGCAGGGCCGCCTTTGAATCATCTGTCAATTTGATTGTGTAAAGCCTCTGTTTTCAGCTGGCATCCAGTGCAGATTTCAAAGCTGTGACTCACCAGTTCTTGCAGAGTTAGGACCGAAAGGGAAGGTAAAATAAAAAAATTAGAACCAAAATAAACATTTTTCAAGCAGTTAATTACTAAGTTTTATTTTGTGAGGTCTCTGTATCGGGGAGTTTTGCGTGTGCGTGCACAGGAAGGATTAAAAGCGTTGCAGGATTTCAGTAGAGAGGACTACAAAATGAACGGTTGCTCCTTGGAAAGAGTAAGTTGGAAGAAATAAAATGATCGTAAGTGAAGTTGGGAGGCCGAAATGCAAACTTCTTTTTACAAAGCGTAAGGCAGGAAAGGGGGAAGGCACTCGAATCATTTTATATATAGTCAAAACATTGCACTTATGTATAACGTACGTATGCTTACGTAGCAAAGGCTTGAGACCGAAACTGCTTTTTCTCTCCATGCACATCTGTATAAATAGCTAAAACAAATCCGCTTTCAGAATGAAAAGATCTGCTGAACTGAAAAACAGAGATTCCCTTTCCTCTGAAAATGTGAATATGACTTTTTTTTTTTTAAGCAAAATTCCCCCCCTATTTATATAATTTTACCAAAAAGGTCTTTTCTTCAAAATGCCATTTTTATCAGTGTGATTGCAGCCCGACATACCCGCAGCTGGGAACCGGTCGGTATTTTCTGGGCCTGATCCCCCAGACCAGGGTGGACCAGGGTTACGAAGCACTGTGCCCCCGGGAGGTGACAGGGCGCTCTGCTCCTGCCGCCGGTGGCTTCTGTTGCAGAATCCCAGGCTTTACCCAAGACAACTCTACAAATAGTGTCAAAAGAGTATGCGTGTAGCAGCTCAGCGTTTCCTCTGTTGTCAGATATTTTTATCACACCTTATCGTATGCATCTTAAATCCACATGTAGAGAAAGCAGGCATTAAAAATGAACATTTGTAGCCGACTGATGAGCGCCGGTGCTGTCTCTGGGTCAGCGGCAGGATGCTACCAGCGGGCGGGACGTTTCCTACAGGCAGTCCCTGCTCGGAGGCAGGGCAGGACTCACCGCGCTGTCTCTGACAGTGCCAGCTTCCAGCCCCACTTACGTTAAAACACCGCGCTCCAGGATGGGGCGAGCCCACCTCTCTGCAGCTTTGGAGATGGGGGACGGGGTGATGTTGCTGGTGAGCGTGTGGTACGGGTCCCACGCACGTCTGTGCACCCGGGGTGCTCCGAGGCTCCCATCGGGACCAGCCTTGCGCTGTGGGCACGTGGGACCCATCAAGGCAGAGTGATCTCATGGTGAAATACCACCTTATAACACCTCTGGGGACCCCAGAGAGGCTGCGTGTGGCAGCAGGGCCGTGGTGGAGCCGTGTTGTCAGGAGGTGGGTGGATCGCGGAGGCTCTCGGAGCACTGGTTAGTACCTTTGAACCTTTACAATGTTTTTGCTTGTGCTGTAGCGGAGCCCGGGAGAGGTTCATGTTATTGCCCAATGCACTGGTCAAGTACGTTGTCTATCACTCTAGCTCCTCGTTCCTTCATTCCTCATTTCCAATGCTGATCTCAGCGCTTATTTGGCAATCCCAAGCAAGCTGGGTTTGAGATGATGGTGCTACAACATCTTCTGGAACACAGCACAGTTTTAAAACAAAATTTGCCAGCAGCTGCTGATGGAAGGCACTTCATGATGTCAAGCACTGAAGAAAAACTGGGATTTGATGGTTGTTCATCTTTTGTAGTCAGCAGCAGCATAGGAGGGGTGTGAAGTGCATGGAGCTAGGTGCATGAAGCACAGAGCCCATGTGTGTCCAATCTCTTCTACTGAATTTACTTTCCTTGCACCAGCCAGTTTCTGTAATTACTCCTTTCCTCAAGCGCCAATGTTCTCCAAAGCGTTTTGCATATTGGCACCTCCAGCCTCTCTTCTGGACCTGTGTGGGAAGTGCTGCCTGACCACCTCTGCTGGGTCTACAGCCCAACATTACGACGTGAAATGGGCCACATTCATCTTTCCTTTGGCAAATGACTGATGCTGTTTCATTGTCAAAGACCCTTTGGTCAAAACTTGTTCAGCACCAAGTTCCACTTGAAAGTGGCCTCAATGTTTTCTTGGCCTCTGAAGACCAACAGCTGGCCACTGGGAAACGTGTGGCAGGGGCACTTACACCATCCAAACGTGGCCTTACAGGTCAGCCTAGAGCAGCTGAGAGCTTGAAATAAGCACTTTTCAAAACCTCATCATTCATCGCATGGTTGTCTCGGGCAACCCAAAACAAAGTAGAAAGTATGCGACAGGGAAGGGAATGTTGGAAGGAGACGGTGGAGCAGACAGAGAGGAAGGAGGCCACCGGCGCTCAGTGGCCATCGACTATCTTCATCTCCAGAAATGCAAGATTCATGCCAGAGTTAGGGCTGTTCTCCTGGTCTCAGGCTCTGAGAACAGAAGCTTTGTGGTGACTCCAAGTTCTCCGGCTGCTCCCGACACGTGATAGCACACTGACGTGGTCCTCCATGGCTTGGTCCTCCTGCAGACACCCGTCTGCTCCTGGGAGAGGTGATGAAGATGGAAGGAGACAGTTTTAAAAGCAGGGTGAGTCAGCCAGAGCTGGGGAAAAGCTCTAAGCAGAGTCCCCCTCGCCCAGCCAGGCACCCACCGCTATCGGGGGGCTTCTGGGGGCACCGCCAGCGGTAGCAGCTGGCTCGGGCTGGATCTGAGCCTGTGAACCGGGAGATGAAAAGCTGCGTTACAGGTCCGGGGAGCCCACCCAGGGCCCTGCAGCCGGCCCAGCGCCAGGCGTGAGGATGGATACGCGGGCCATTGAAAGACCTCAGCCAGCGTATATTTGGTTTGTCTTGTGTGACACAGAGAACCTGAGTTATTATTTGATCCTGCTCTGAGTAATAACCAGATAAATGGGCCTGCGGATTTCCAAATAAACATTTTAATAAATGATGGGTGAATTAAAGGAGAGCTGCTCCCCCCCTCCCCTGCTCCCAATATTAATGTTCAAATGAAGGCAGGCAGTGTCTAACAGAGCCCCGTGTACTGTAAATACATTTCTTGCACTGTCACACATAAACACTGGAGAGACGGAGATCAAAAGGTCTCGCTGTGCTGAGCAGAGCCGTGTGATGAAGTGAACATGTTGCTTTGTGGCTGGGTGGGGTGATGGGACGCCTGAGAATAACAGACTGGCTGGAGACGTAGGAGCCCAGAAGGCCTGAAAAAAAGAAAAAAAAAAAAAATCCCCACTAGCAGCAGGAAAAATAAATAATTCCGTTATCTCTGATGAATTTCTGCCTTTGATCTAGTTTTTCCTCTCCCTCGCGCTGCCTTTTCGTTCCCTCTTCTCCCCCCGCTCGCA
>NW_009218641.1:28269-38646 GCF_000690835.1 Fulmarus glacialis
CAGCCTTGTGCAATATATTTGGTTCGCGGGTTGTGCTTTCCTCGGCCGCCTCGGGGAAGATGCTTTCTGCCTCTTCTGCTCCTACACACACACAAAGCCCAGCCTTCCCCATCCCGGGGTTATTTAGCTTAACCCTGACAGCTGCTAAATAATTGGGTGTTTCTTCCACAGCCAGTGCCTCCTTTCTGAGCTAGTGGAGGCCACATGGGTGCCTCTGATATTTCCCTGCAGCATTGCCAAGAAAAAATAATAAGGATGGGTTTTTGGAAACAGAGCAGAGCGGAGTGGAAGTGGTCGGAGTCGGGACGGTGGCACGGAGGGGGTGAACAGGGAGCTGCGATGGGAGGCGGCGGGTTTCCTCCTCCTCGGGGCTCGCCAAGCCGCTGGGCTGACCTTCCCGGGAGAGGAGAGAGGAGCAACACCAAAACGTTGCTCGCCTGCAGCTCGTGCCCAGCTCAGCTCTGAAATTCGGGTCCTAGAAAGGGCCCAAGTCGTGACACACGTCAGCACAAGTGACCGACTTGGGGCACTTCTGTTTTGGTGCCCAGATGGAGATGTCTTTAAAAAAACCCTGCTTTTTTGACTCTCCGTGCTTGATAACACTGTGAAGATCTATCAAAGCCATACCATGGGCCTTTTATAGATGACCGCCTTCTCACTGCAACTACTTCAGCAAAGGCTACAAAATTTTGTAGCTCAAGTTGGAAAAAGATGCCAGCGAGGTGCTGTGTAACCGCCCTCCCAGCCTTGTCCCTGCCTGCTCCAGCCGCCCTCCGCTGCCCCATTCCTCTGCTCCTGCTGGGACAGACCCCTGGGTTGCTGCATCAACCGTTTCCCGTGGCTTGAAGCCAAAACTCATACAGTAGCTTGACCATTGAATTGTTAAAATGTCCATCAAAAAAAAAAAAATCTTGCAGTTCTGCTTTGACACCTCCTCTCTCCCAGTCCAGCTGGTAAAACTTTTCCTTCTGTGTGATGCTTAATATTAACAATTTCCATAAAAATCACTGTGAAATACATGACGTTTCCATCTGATTCAAGCTCATGGATCCAGCCCAGCTCCTTGGTCAGATTTTTTTCCCCTCTCTACTTCTTTGTGTCTGCAGTGTTCTTCTGGTTGATCATTCCTGATTTTCCATCCCCTGGAGATGTCTCAGCAACGGCAACCTCCCCCTTTGGGGTTCTTGGCCTGAGTGAACTTGTCCTTCTCCCAGAGGAGGTTAGCTTAAAAATTCATGCTCTACCCCACGTATTTGAAGCTGTTCGTACATTGACACAGCAGTCTGGTTTCTCCCATAGCCTGTTCACTGATCCACTTCCTTCTTCAAAGTCCTCTATCCTCTAATCCTTTTCTTTATGTAATTTCCTATTTTTGTTCCAGATGAAAATAAGTTTTGCATGGAAGAATTTTAAGAGTTTTTGTACAGTTAATATGTTCATGGAGCCTGCTGGCAATGAAATACCTCCAGACTTCTCATCCCCACCAAAAGGTACGTAGCCCTTGAAAATTCTTATATAAACAATGTCTTAAAGCCCTAAAATCACACACAACCCATCGTGCAAGGCTTTCCTGCCCTAAACACGGACAACAAGGACGAAGAACTGACAGCCAAAGGCACAGAGAGATGAAATAACTGATAAAGGCACAGAACGTGTCGGGGGCAGAGCTGGGAGGAGAGGTTGGGTCTTAAAGTCTGTGTTTCTTTTCCTAACCCGTTACGATGCCACTCAGCCTGTGTCACTAACGGCTCCTGATGAGAAACCTGCCTCTGATTGTGCATTTGTGCATTCAATAGTCAGGAGCTCATGCACATCCCGGCGGTGGTTTTTTGGGGGCCGTGAGGTGAACGGTAGCAATTGCAGTGCCAGGGAAGGTCACATCCAGCCCCTGGGCAAGGTTTGGGGACGGGGCTCCCGGGGAGCATCCAGCCGCGGTTTGAAGACATCCAGAGATGGCAAATCCATCACTTCCCATGGTGGGCTGTGCCAGCGGTTAATCACCCTCACTTAAATATGCATGCCTCGTTTCTCACTGGAATTTGCAGGGCTTCAGCTTTTGAGTCGTCTTTTGCTTTTCCTTACAGAACCGCAGACCCTTCCACAGCCGGTGCATGGCGAGTTCGCAGCGCCGGCTGCACAGCTCGGCACCCTGATGAAGAACTTGGACAGTTTTTCGGGGCTTGCTCTCTGGGGTGCTTTATTAATTTACTTTTTTCTACAGCTCAATACAGAACTCTGTCCTCCCATCGTGGTCGTCTTATATTAATAAGGAATAAACAATTGTGTTTCTGTTATAAATCAGTAGATACATTTCCTTATCCATGGATAGGAATTTTTTACATTTAGTAAAATGTTCTGACTTAGAATGGATTTTTTCCCCACTAAATTTCCCTAAAAGAGTCACTTGCAAAAAAACAATCAACAATCAAAAGGCTGCACAAGAAGTAAGGTGCCCTCTGTGTTTCTGTAGCATCATTTTGGTTCTTTGGTTTTCATTTGTCTGTGCTATTTAGGTGTAATATGCTGTAACATACATGATAAATACTACATCATTTAAGGAAATACTTTTAAAGCATCATTTTGTTTCCAACCATGCACCGCAGACTGGCTGTAGGGCTCCACACAGCAGAAACACAAGTAAGACGACCTCCACTCTGATTTTAACAAGGAATGGGATGGCCTTGTCCGCGTAGCTGGTAAAGACCCAGGAGTGAAGGAAAGAGGGCTAATTAGCTGAACAACCTGCTGGTAATTAGAGAAAGGGCAGGACTTTCCCTCCCCGGGATGGCAAACCCTATATAAGCCCCAGCACCACAGCAGTTGCAGCAATGCTGGTGGTGTTTGGGTGATCGCCAAGATGTGCTTTCCACAAGGTGTGTGGAGCTTTTTCGTGTGGGGAGGAGGGTACGTAGGGTGGGAAGGTGGTGTTTGCTTATTTGTGTTATTTTGGGGGTCATAAATGCTCTGCCCTGGGTGCTGCTGGTGGTCAGGGAGCGGTGTTCGGGGGGGACGTCCCGCTGTGCAGATGCGATGGCCCAGGATGTGCCCATGGGTGTGGAGCCCTGGGGGACTGAGGGGCAGGAGTAAATCTCTCCCTGTCCTCTAGAGATGACTATTACACTGAGTCCCTTCATCAGACAGAGGCTGTTTCATGCTTTTTGAAGGGAAGAGCTACTGTTCCAGCTGGGGCAGTTTTGGGGCTAACATGGTAAACCAGGTGGATAATCGCTAGAAATCCCAAGAGCATCTAGCCTGGGGCTTGGCTCTCTCTAGAAGCGAGAGCAGGAAGGAGAAATGGATGTGCTCAATTCCGGTTTTTGGTTTTTTTTCTTTCCTCTTTCTCCTAAAGTGCAATGGATAGACAGCTTTCAGGTGGCCTTACTGTAGAAGTGAGGGCTGAGGACCTTCCCTGCTGGAGTGGTGTTAAAGAAGGAGAGGTGAGGGCTCGGGCGAGCCTGGCGTGGGTCATGCTCTGGTCGCCGGGTGCCTTGTGCCCTGGCTGGGGGCAGGGGTGATGGGCACCCGGGTGAGGGCTTGCACCTTCCCACCTGGCCTCCAGAGGGGGATTGGTTTTGGGGAGAGCTGGCAAATGCTTCAGATGAAGCAGCCCTTGGTGAACAGAGAACTGGGAGTTAGGAGCAGGAGTGGAAGCTACTGCCTGCTCTACGTAAATAAGTCCTCTGTCGCGGATTTCTTAGGAAGTGACTTGAAACCTGCAAAGTTTTAACTGTGTAAAGTTTTTGCTGTGTGCTTCAACTCTCTGCTTTTAACCGAGGATTTGTTGTCTCTGGTCTCCTCTGCCCGGGCTCTATGCAGCCCCGTACGTGGGGTGCGGAGGGAGGGTGAAGGCTCTGGGAGACGCCGGGGACCAGCAGCGTTGAGCTGAGCGGGCTGGAGCTCACCTCCAGCGCAGGGTGACTTGCCTGTAGCAGCAATACGAGGAGGAGGCTGTTGATCAAACATTTCTGGAAGACCAGATTTGTGTGTGCTTTGCTGAGTGACTCGCAGAAATAGCCCAGGCTGCCATCCCTCCCGGGGAGCGGCCGTGGCCGGCGATCGCGCCGTGGCCTTATCTTTCCCCCAAACATCAGAGAACCGATCTTGCTCCTGAGGCCAGGACCTGACAGCCTTGTACATTAGCACTTTTTTAAAGTGATGTCCACTTTTGAAATAGTACCTGTCCCGAGAGTGGTCACTTCATTTGACAAATGCCAGTGATGACAGCTGGACGCCACTTTACAAACTCCAGCCTTCTGCTCGCCCTCGCTCCAGCCCTGCTTGCAGCTCGCCCGCCCCGAGAGAGGCGAGGGAGGAGAGCTGTGTTCCCCTTCGCCTCGTCGGGATATTTGTACGTAGTGCCCTCTCTGAGCCCGCAGCCATGGGCCAAGGTCTGTGGGGACCTTGGACGCGAGCTGCTCCCCTCTGGGCCATGTGCCTGGACCCACCAGTGGCACGGAGCACCACCAAGCAGGGCAGCTGAAGGCAGAGAGCAGGTAGATGGGGATTTTCCCAAAAGGACAGTGGGGTTTTGTCACCCTCTAATGTCTGCCCGGTGCAAGGAGCGAGGCCAGGCAGAGAAACCAGTGTCTTCTCACTATGCAGGAAGGTTTTGGCTGAAAACTTCTGGCTGAGGCTCCTGGACTCTTTGACTGTGCCAGTGCTTGGCTCAAAAGCTGTCCCTAGATGTGGTTTTTGCCCTGGAGAGACCTCGCTCGGGTGCCCAAAGGACTTGTGCGGCTTGATGGGGTTGCCCTAGGCACTGTGCTGAAGAGCCGTGACAGCCTGGGCAAGAGGAGACGGGGCTGAGGCTCCTGGTGACCGCGCAGCTGAGCGGAGGTGGTGGAAGGGAATTCACTCCCTGCTCTGCTAAGCCGGGGCAAGAGCCCTTGGGCTGTGGCTGGAGCATTACTGGGCTCCACGAGTCACCCCTAAAACCTGCACTGAAACAACGTCATTGAAGTGACAAATCAAGAAAGCTGAGAAATACTAGAATTTAGGTTGCTTGATTAATTTTCTGCCTTTTATTTAAATAGGAGACTAAATGCACCCATTTCCTTGGATTGGGGTGCCCTGTTGAGGATTTCCCGATGGCGCTTGAGCGAGGCGTGTGCAGGCGTGCTGCGCTCGCTGCGCGTGGGCTATTTGCAGCACCGATGCCAGGAGGTGGGGGGAGCAGCTGAGACACGGTGGCTGCCTGCCTGTGCTTTTGGATGCCCACCCACTGCTGAAATGGCTGGAAAACTGAAATCTCAGCCCTGTAATTTAATGGGGATGATCTGTGGGTAGGAGCAGAGGGAGCGCCTGGGAAGGCTGGGTGCCAGCTGTGCTCATCGGGGTCTTCGCTGTCTTCTGCGGTTCAGTGAAGAAAAGGGATTCAGGCTGTCGAGTGTCTCGCCAAAGCTTCCCATGTCTTCAGTGGGATTTCCTAGGGAGCAGCGTGTGCATGTGGGCAGCGTGGTCAGTACGTGTTGAACGCTGTGCTCTGGGAAATACCAGCTTCGCTGCCTGTGCCCGATGCTTTGGTCTCATCTGTACTGCACACATCAGTGTCTTTGGATGACTGCTGCCAGCGGTGCCACGGTTCGTGTGCCGTGCCCAGGTGGGCAGTTGCATTTGAGACCGTAGGGCAGCCAGCGAGGCATCCAGAAATCCCTGACCCTGGTAAAATTTTCAGGCAGAGAAAACATGTTTGGGAAACTCGGGCATAGCTGAACTCCGGTCTGCCGCTGATGTATGGAGGAAAATGCTCCTAGTGATCCTTAGGTCTTGCCTTGGCTGCTCTCTCTGCTCTACAGGTTTCTGTGTGTTGGTTTTCTTCTCTTCCTTAACTTTGTGGTTCTCCTTTGTTCGGTCCCACCTCGCTGCGTGCTTCTGCCCACCACCTCCTCTGCCAGCCCTCTCTCCCTACCCTTAACGTAAATCCTGTTGGATGGGGAAGGCCTGGGTAGACCGGCTTCATGGAGAGCGGGGACCTTGCAGGGGGTTGGTTGTCTCTGCCACTAAATGGCACGGGGAAGTGCTCCAGGCTCATTCTCGCCCCTAGGAAATGGGGAGTCTCAGCAGCTTGTTCCCAACTCAGCAGCTTTTTGGCAATTGTGGGGCGGGGGAAAAAAGTAAATCAGATGAATTCTCCTTTTTCTCCCTTGACTGGCTCTTGGATGTTTTCTTCAACCACCAACGTGTCTCCTCCTGGCCATCCCTCTGAGCCATCTCGTGGTGCCCACCTCTTGATGGGGGTGACCCTCCCGTGCAGCTGCCATCTGTCCCCATATATGTCTCCCTCCACCTCCACGACTCCACCGAGACCCAAGTTATGATGTGAAACTTGGACCCGTACGGACAACTGGCACGGCCCAAGCTGAGCCTGCAATTTCCTGGCTCATAAAAACATGAGCTTCCTTCAGGCCCGGGTCTCCGCCAGGTCATACTGATCCGAGCCCCACACCTCCTCCCCAAGGCCCCCCCACCCCCAAAATATTTCGTGACACCAGCTATGAGCTAGATTTTTTTATTGCTCCATATGTTGGAGACACATGGAAAAATGCATAGGAGAAATCCCCTTAGCGAGGGAGTGCAAAGCCACCGAGTTTACAGGGTGTTGCAAATAATCTGAGGCAAAACAAATGTTTAAGGCTGACTTGACTGCCAATTTTGAGTACATTGTTTTAAATCCGGAAAAACAGGCCAAGGGGCAGTTGTTAATGGACCAGTAATTTTCCTCCTTTCTGGACACCCCAGAGCAACACATATCAAATATTTCTTGGGAAAGAAATCAAGTGTGGGGGTCTTTTTATTTAACATATCAAAAGGCATCATTGACTCGCCCTCATAGGGCGCTGCTCCTTCCAGCGAGGGACTTTTACAAGCAATAACCTGTTTGCGAAGCAGAGCAGCGAAGCCACACAGCCAAGCTTGCGGCTTATTGTTGGTGCTGACTTTTATAAGACACTGTGGGGGCTTACAACAGACGTGCTTTTTGTAAACCAGTCCATTAAACAACGCAACCTGAGCTAAACAGCGGTGGGGGACGGAGCCTCTGGGGACCTTGCCGAGCCGACCCCTCTGCTTCTGTAATAAACTCAGCAGCATCCCACTTATGGCTCAAGCAGCGAAGAGCCTGTACAGAGAGGCTAATGTATTGCTGCAGAGAAGGTCAAGTGTGAAAAGACCCAGGCTGGGATTTTTCCAGAGGGTTTGGTTGTTGCGACGGGATCAGTTGGCCAAAATGCTGCTGGTCCATGTGGTTTTATTGCTGGTGGTGCTTCAAGCCCTGGGCTTGGGATTTTTGGATCCTTGTTGAGAAGGTTTCTCTTGCCAAGGGTTGGTGTGATCTTGTGGGTATGACATTGGTCTGCAGCCCGGGAGAAGCGGCTGTGTGCTGGGCGATGGTCCCCACCTGCCGGGGGACCACCGGTTGCTCGTTGTAACTTCGTGCTCCCATCTCTTGCTGGGCACCGTGTGGCTGCGGTGGCTCTGGGCACTCCACGTAGCTGCGTTACAATTTCTCCAGCTACCGTACAGGGCCAGGAACATTGCCTGGAAGCTACCTCAAACAGAGCCAGCATGAATTTTGATGATAAATTGTCTCTCTCAGGCTGCAAGAGAAGGAAGGACCTGTTGCCTTCCAGCGTCAAGTGCAGGACGTGCACTCCCCTGCGCTGTTTGCAGGCAGCGAGAGCGTGGTGGCACAGGAGCTCTGGCAGCCACGCGGGGTTAGGGGCAGCGATGGTCAGGATCTCTGCTGGCACAGGGGAGGTTTCTGGACGCTCACTTGAGCAGTGCGGGTGAGAGCAGGGGCTCGCACAATGATGCCGTATGGTTTGGATGAAAAATTCAGTTCTGAGAATGCAGTCTAAAATATCCAAGCCGAAAGTCTCCATGGTCTTGTTTGGACCGCGGAGACTGAGAAATCCCAAAGCACGCTGCTGTCAGTGTGTCTTGTAGCAGTCAGTGACTCCTGAGCAGAACAGGAAGGAGGCAGGGAGGGCATTTCAAGGATCGTTTGCAATTGGCGCTACGGAGCACGTTGCCGAGCTCAGCCTCCTCTCCCCCTCGCTGCCCGCAAGCCCCTGGTGCAGTGGGCAGTGACGGTCCTGAGTGCAGCCCTGCCGGGACTGTGTGGGTCCTGCGCAGGCTCCTCCGAAACCCCATGGCTCTTGGGCACTGCTGTTGGTCCTGGCACAGTCTCCAGCTGGGCTCCTGGTTCTACCCGGGCGGGCTTTGGCCCCAGGGCAAAGCCTGTGACTCTTTGGAAGAGCAAGGGAAAGCTGCAGCTCCGTGGGGCACTGGGGGAAGGTGTGTTTTGGAGGGGCTCAGGAAGGAGGAGGAGGGGGAACCACCTTCCTGGGGGGTGTCACAGAAAGGAGATGTGCTTGCTGTCTGGGCAGGGACCACAGCCAGCAGCGTGAGATGCCTCTGTGGCCAGTCTCTGCAGACCCTGGTGGCATGTGCTTGGGGACATTGGCTGAGGGATGTCCCCAGCCAGAGAGGGCAGCCGGCCCTTCTTTGAACTTCTCAAATCTTTCTGAGCTCTCAGTTGGTCTCCGTGGGTTGTGGCAGGGTGTTCTCCAAACGGATTAGAGGTTTAAGGGGAAAAATCTCTCTTTCCTTTTTAAAATCTGCCACCTGATCGGCACCTCGAGGTCCTCTTCTTGCACTGTGAGAAAGGATGAGCGGGTGCCCTGTCTGCTCTCTCTGCCCAGAGTCTGGCTGCCCTCGCCACCGCTGGACATGGGGCTGCTGGGGGTGGATGGACAGCAGGAGCAGCTCCGGGTGAAAATGGGACACCCTGAAACCTGGAGACCCGAGGAGGGGTTGGGTTCCGCGCTTGAACGCTGAGCTGCAAAACCGGGCTTGGTGGGCTGTGAGGTGGGAAATAACCACCCGACATCCCTGCCCCTTCTGCTTTCCCCTGCCCATCTGTTTGTGCTAGGGACAAAGTGGAGAAGAAGGGATTAAACACTCACTTTTCGCAGCAGCCAGGAGAAGCTGCTGATGGGCGAAGCCCCCGTGAGCACAGCCCCCACCCGCCCTGGCTGCGTGCGAAGGGCGCAGGCACTCGCTGACTTATTCCCTTTCTGAATCTGTTAGTGTTTTCTCAAGAAAAAGCCTTCCAGAGCACTTAAATTCTCCCCTCCCCTCCAGCCCTTCCCCTCGCAGGCAGCGGGGTGGAAATCCTGGGGTGCCCAGCCTGCTGCGTGCAGGGCTTGGGGATCACCCGGCTGCAGCAAAACTCACGGTGGACTTAAACTGGAGAGGGGAAAAAAGAAACAAAGCTATAATTTTGACATCAAATTTAGCCTTGCTGAACCCCACTGGCATCCTTTCTCTGCAGTGGCTGCCCTTGGTCCTCAGCTGCTATCGCTTGCTTTGGTTTGAGCGGAGCTGAGCAGCTTCGTGCCGGTCGAGGAGGCTGTAGGCAGCCAGGAAAGACCTGTACACGCTTGTCCTTCCCTGAGTGCTTTTGGTATTTCACTTTGAGCTTGAGGCTTTTACCTGCTGGCAGGTCTTCTGCTCCCTACCAGGGCTGGGGGAGGAAAAGGGGTCCCTAGGAAATGTGCAAGGCTTGCTGCAGGTCTGTGTGCTGGCACCGAGGTTGGCACGGGTTGCACTTTCCAACAATATTTTTAGTTGGAAAAAATACAGACCTGACAATCTGGGAAAGTTGGGGGAATACCAGGCTCTCTGGCATATTGCTTTAGAAAACTGAATTTCCCCTTGAGTCAAAACTGCTCACCTCTCTGTATTTGTAGAATAGTCCTGCTGTTTGTCTGGTTTGGAGCAACCTTTCCTTTTAATTTTTTTAACCTTGAATTTTGAGGGTTTTGTTCAAATTTAATGTATTACTTTAGAGCAAAGTATATTGATGAGTCCATGCTTTGACGAAATTTGCATTTACTTACTCTCAAAACCAGGGTGTTTTGTTCTGAGTTGGGACAATACCACACAAAACCCCTCTATGCTAATTCAGCTGAACATTTTCTTGCACAGATACCTACTATTGCACTCCGGAGCCAGAAAGCTTATAATCATTAGTTTGAAAGCAATTTATTCCACTCATTTGTGATCTAAAAAGTTTGGGTTGCAGGTCTCTGGATTTAAGGACAGTGGTTCCAGTCCCCGAAGGGGTTCAGGACTGGGACTGCGAGGGCTGGCCCTGTTGTACTGTGCTGAGCATCTGCAGCATCCCGTGGTCCAGCGCCGGTCACTGGGGGGATGCTGCAGCCAGGAGGTTTCCATGGAAACGGGAAGATGCTGGGGCTGAGATGCAGTTTGGTCCCCACTGGTGTTGCAGGGGCTGAGGCGGCAAGGCCGGAGCGCCCCAGGGGGGCCGGGGGACCCTCGGGGCGGGCTGCCCGGGGAAGGCGGCCCTGCGGG
>NW_009218642.1:0-11537 GCF_000690835.1 Fulmarus glacialis
TTTTTTTTTTTTTTTTTTTTTTTTTTTTTTTTTTTGTTCCCCTTAATGATTTGTTACGCGTGTCTCTTGAGGGAGCGTTTTAGGAATGGTCATTTTTAGCAGTGAAATCTGCTGCGCAAAGGAGGATTATAACAAATCTCAATGAATGATAGACTCGATTGCTAAACCTTGCCTTGACCAGCCTTCTGACCCTCGGAGAGATCTCAGGGTGTGCGTGGGAAGGAAAAAAAACCTCTCCCATTTGAAAATAAACTTTAAAAAAAAAAAGACTAAATTTTTTTGGACAGCCTAACTGCTTTAAAATTACTTTTTTTTTTTTTTTTGGTCTTTTTTTGTGATAAGTTGTTTTAAAAAGGATTGACCTACATGGTTGTTTTGTAACTGGTGGAGGAAGGAAGGATCCCTCTCAAGCCTTTCTGATATGACAGCTTTGGTTTCTGAAGAGTTAACTGGTGTTTGCATGATACACCTATTGCTAGTCTGGTAGCAGACTTTTCATCTTTTTATTTGCTTTTTTTATTAACTGGGGCTGGTGGAGAGGGTTATCTTGGTCAGAAGAATATTTGCACACATATATATTGTATATATTTTTGGTGGGGTTCTCCCCACATTTTACTCTCTCTTGATGACTCCTGGAGGTGGTAGTGGGCCCATGAAAGACTGTGAATACAGTCAGATCAGCACACACAGCTCTTCGTCTCCCATGGAGTCTCCCCATAAGAAAAAGAAATCAGCTCCCAAGAGAAAATGGGAGGTTTTTCCTGGAAGAAACAAATTCTTCTGCAATGGGAGGATCATGATGGCTCGACAGACTGGAGTCTTCTACCTGACTCTTGTTCTCATCTTGGTCACCAGTGGACTCTTCTTTGCATTTGAGTAAGTGACATTAAAGTCTTCGTATCTTCCTTCTCTTCCTCTAGTTATTTATTTTCTGGCTGAAAACAAAGTAAACATGTTTGTCCAGATGTCAGAGAATGCTGACTGAATTCAGCTAATGTTGGTTTATATAATTGAAAATATGATCTGATAAGATGCTGAGGGGTGCACGATCCTGTTTTGGTTATCGTGCTCTGTGGAAAACTGATGTTTGAGGATTAAGGTTGTAGTGCTTTTATACCACAGGTTTCCAGCTCTTGCTGATGTTGCAAGAGGAGTGTAAAACAGCAGGTTTGGGATGGTCAGGAAATGATGTAGCTTCTTGTCTGTCAATTACTCTGCTGAGAATCAAAACTGGCAGGTGCAAAAATACTGACCCTTTGTCACAGAACTGAATGCAAGAAAAACAGTATCTTTCATTAGTTTATCAATTAGGCTTTTTTTTTTTCTTCCGCTTGAAGTCATTTAATAGCTTATAGATGAGAATTACAAGTTAGTTTTAAAAAAAAAAAAAAAAAAAGAGCTGTACAATTTGCATGTACCTAGCTTTCCACCACTAGGTAACAGCATTACTTTCTGTTTGTGATGGTAACTTGTATGTGAGTTTGGTCTTAGTTTAAGCTATGTTTGTTCTGGAGGTTTTTTTTTTTAAGCAGGCTTCTGGTGTTCTCCTAGGGCTTTTTTCTCTGTTGCTCTGAATCTTCAGGAGTACTTTTCATCTATATAAAGTGAACACACAATGACAGCAAATCAAATAAACTGATTTTTGCACTTATGCTGGAGTGATTAAATTAGCTATGCATGACAGTAAAGAGTTAGGCACTTGATATGAACAATACAGTTCAACTTTTATTTAATTAATTTTTTAAAGCACCGAGTACAAAGGTGCTCACATTGCCAAAACACTTGCTATAGTTATAACTGAATTCTTGTTAATGAGTTAATGCTACTTTACCTGTTTTAAACTATTGTAGCTTGATTTGTGGCAGGAAAAAATTCTTCAAAATGTATGTACAGCTCTTACTATTTTCTTCAATAGGAACTATTATTTATAAGTAAGCTTCAGCGCTGCCTCCAGAAATTCTGTTCACTTTGCTAAGTGATACAGTTGAACAACAAAGGTAATTCATTACTTGGCGTCTTCAAGGAAGAAGATAGTGACATTAGCAAACCCTAAATTGTACCAGCTAAATGTAGACCATCTTAACATACTGGTAGCAGTAAAGAAGGTAAAAATGGTCAGCAGGTAACCAGTGGCTAAGTATGTATGTGAACTCAGCAGATGAGTTGTCTTTAGTGGGCTCCAGATTACTTTAGAGGGATTTATTAATTGTAAATCTTCTGCAGACATTGTGAAGCTGCTTGAACATCCTTTGAGTAGTTGAAATAACACAGTCCATGATGGTATCCATGTACTGCAAGTGTGTTTATTTTCCTGGTTTTAAAGAGGTATTAAAGGTGTAACCCGATAGTATTGCATCAGGTCTGGGTGCTACTCTATTCTGTTTGCCATGATTAGGCCTAGTTTTGGAAAGCTTTTCTGTGTGGGCTGACGGTCTCATCGCCTTCAGCAGAGCCTCTGAAGGCAAGCGCTGGACTTCCCACAAATAGCAGAATGTAAATGTAGGATCAAAACTGTAATGTTTTATAATCATGATTGTAAAACTTATTTATTAAGCCACCATTTACAGTTTGTTTACGTTATTTACATATTACGTTACACCATTTACAGTTTTAACACTTTGATCCTTCAGAGATAAATATTCTCTGCAGCTGCATGATTCAAGACTACTAAAGCAGGATGAGCTGCTAGCTATTCATCACCTTCTGATTTCATTACTACTGTGAGTTACGTGCTCTACCAGAGTCGAACACTACAACTTCTATTGTGTCTTTGAGCTTACTTGCAGTGTAACCGTATGTGATTTACATACATGACATTTTTAGTCAAGCTACAGCATTTTGATATGTAATTGGTGCTTATTCTCACTGGAAGTCTTGAAGCAGGGAAAAATCTTTGGCTTTATATAACTATATAAATTCTGTGTGTGTGTACTGGTCTTGAGTCATTCTTGTATAACTTGCACTCTCCTTTTAAGGAAAATCAAAGTAGAGGTTGGCAATGACATTTCATTTTTATAATAATAAGGTAGATTTTGGTCTTTAAAAAGCACTTGCACTGGAAAATTATTACTCATCCTCTGAGGGTAATTAGAAAGCAAACCTGAAGACTATGAGAACGGTGTTCAGCATGTTCGTGATGTTTGAACTGCAGAAGGTTGTTAATGTTACAAAGAAAAGAGGGGAGTCTCTTTGATTAAACAGCGTTACTTTGAAGCAGTTTCTAACTGCGTCTCTTGGTAGTTTGAAGTTACTATTTATTGATCAGTTGATAACATCCTGAGTTGTTAGAGTGTCACTTCCATTATTTGGCTGATTTGGTTATGATGCTCCTCATTAACCAGCTATTTACAGTGTGACAGAAACGTGTTTCAGTCCTTTGTGTACACATGGGGCAAAGTGATTTTTAAATGAGCATGTGCCTTATGTGTCTGAACTGTAAGGTCAAACTGTCACTGAAGAGGAAGATATCCTGTATGTTCTTGGAATTGTTTGGTCTTTTTGCTACAGTTGAAATAAATGATTCTGTTCCCTTTGGTTTTGGAAACTGGAAAATAGGTACTCATGTTCCAAGTCATTCCCTGGTTGCAGGCAGTGAAGAGAGGGAGAAGGAAAGAGATGACTGACAGCTAATTCCTGGGAAACCATCATGCTATCATAAATGCTTGTCCTTTATCCTTTTGGCTTCGTTTGTTCCTCTAACATGATTTTTTTCCCCCCTTCCTTTTATTTCATTCTTGACACCCATTCATCCAGAGCTGTATCTCACGTGCTTTGGAATGCTCTCAGGGGAGAAATATATTTCTCTGAACCAACAAATCCTAGCTCTCCAAAAGCAAACATATGTCATATATCTTGACCTGTATAGCTTTTGAGATTGAACCATGCCTTTGTAATCTTTGTTTCTTCATATTTATGCTTCTGTGCTTTTTCCTGCTTACTTTTTCCAGCTCCTACTTTTGGCTGGTTTTATTCCTTTCTCTCTGTTGACTTTTATCTCTCATATACTCCAAGTACATCACCACTTCTTCCTTTTGTCATTTCACTGTTCTTTTTCATTTTCAAAGCGGTAAGCCTGAATTTGCTTAAAAGAAAAACAACAAACCATAAGCTTTCAAGCAGGTGAAGTATTTATAATTCCTGCCTCCCTCCCCTTCCAAAGGAAGAGAATGCAAATAACAGTTTTATTTCTGCAACTTGTCTATTAAATACAACATGAATTATTGCAAGCACTTTTGGGTCCCAAGAGGGATGCTGTGCTTGAAGCATTCTTAAAAATTATGCCTATTTTAAATGCTCAAGATGAGGCACCACGAATTGCTTAATTTGTCTTTAAAAATTGGGTATGTTATTTTATCTTGGAAATGTATTTCCTAACTCTAACCTTGTGATATTTCATTTTTTTTCTTTTTTTCTTGCAAATTTGACTTTGTGTTGAACTTCCTTTTTTTCCTTTGCCTTGCCCCATTACACAGACATATGTATTTTTTTAAACTATTCAGTGCTCATGTAAAAGTAGCTGCATGAAAAGCTTGGAAAACAAACTCCTTTCCCCAGAGCAAAGATAGCATCCGTAACTGAAGGGCAGATCTCACTGCTCTACCTAGCCAGTTCAACCACTGTATTTACATATATGTAAAGTCCTTTATTGGTGCAATAAAGAGAGGCAAAACCAAGGCACTTCATATTTTCTGCTTTTATTCAGCTAGGTATACATACTCAAAAGAGAAAAGAACCCTTTATGCCTATGGTCGTCTGGGGGTACTGTTTTTGTAGGTTACAGGAAAGCAAAATGGAGGCTGAATGACATATTTAACACATAAGGATATGTAAAACAGACATCTTGTTATTAAATGGCAAGTCTTGTATGGATGCACAAGCTTCACGAGTTCCAGAGCGACAGTGGATGAGCTTGGCTGCTTTGCTGCTGTGAGTTAACACTGCCCCTGTCTGCCAGCTCCCTTCCTTCTTGGACCTCACTACGCAGGTAGCGGGAGGGAACATGTCTGCACCTGAGCTGCTTCAGTTCAGGCAGGCAGATTAAACTTCCCGTAAAAGGTGGGTTTAAGTGAAGATGCCGACTGGACTGAATTGACTCAGGCACAGTCATGTGTTCTTCTGTCAACTCAGTTGCAGGGTGAGTAGCTCTGGAAGGAGGTTGGAGCAGATGGTAGGATGCCGGAATGGCTGAAGCAATGCAGCTCTTTTCTCTGTAAGAGAAAAGTCAGAGCCCTATCACTTCTGATACAATTTGACACTTGCACTGATTCAACAAACTGGAGATTTTTTTTGTTGTTTGAGCCAGTTAAAACTTGATTTTTGAGAGTATTTGTGTAATTGCACTGTCTTTCGAAAGATGGATGTTGGAAAATTATTTAAAGTGAGACTGTTTATGTGCATGTGTGTGTAAAAATCACTGCTTTCTATATGCTTTTGCAGTTGCTGGGAACCTGCTCCATGCCTCCTGCTTTGAAAACCAGTGTGACTGGAGGACATTCATGAGTCACACTTTCTGATGCGGTGTTGATTGTTCAATATTGAACTTCCATAGTGCACGCTATGGTAAAGTGATGTAACTTGCTGCTCACTGTGACAAACCTCTGTGTGTAACACTGATGTCAGTAAGCTGAGCATTTTCACTGTGGTATCAACAATCATCTGCATCTTACGGCAAATGTTTTCTGCTCTTGCAAGAGGTGGATTCTTAGTGTGAGGTCATATTCCAAGTAGGTGGAATATTCTTCATCTAATAACCTCCTTTATCTTTCTTCCTCTGCTCTTAAGATGAGTAGGTTACTTGTGTCTTTTGATGACCATGTCCTTACACTATGAGTTCCTTAGAAGGAAGTGCTACCAATTTGACTTCAGCTCTTAAAGGCTGCTATAAACTTGTAGGGCATTTCCTGCGGAAGATGTCAAAATGGATTTTAAAGCAAAAATTGTGGCGTATAAACTAAAACGATTGCTCAACAGAGAACTGCATCCTTTTCTACATGGAAGGCAGTAGCTGCCTAATAGTGCATAGTGGCGTAGGCGAATGCAGTGATGAGTAGGTGGTTTTTTCCCCCGGTTTTGTTTAAAAAAAATCTGTCATTAAAATTAAACCAGAGCAATATTTCTCAACATGTTTTTCATTTTGCCGTATTACGCATCTCTGATAACTAAGTGAAAAAGACGTGGAATACAGTAAGTCTAATCTTTAGGATTTACTTTTTGTACTGAGTTTATATAGATATACCAAATGATATAGCAAATTCCTAAGGGATGGTATGCATTCCAACCAGATGTTGTTTATTCTTTGCACTTAAATTACCCTGAAAATGTTAACTGTCAGAATCAGATATCTTTCGGGTACAAAGTATATCTAATAATTTTTTCCTTGACAAAGGACTTTCCTTTCCTTGGTCACAAAAAAGTTTACTTAATTCATCTCTTCTATGTTTCCCAGTGATCTGTGCAAGTATGTCTGCTGAATTTTCTCCCTGGCCAAAAGGGAATAGTTTTGTATTACCCTGTCCTAAAGTAGCACTTCACTGAGCAGGTACATAATTTTAAACTTTTAAACCTGCTTTGAATTAATTATATGATATAAATTGAAATTCTTTTACCTAGAAAAGTGCTAATAGCATTTGATATTAGGTCATGCACCTCTGCTTTTCAAGGCTACGTCTGTTTATGTGGAAATGGATAATGACTAAATGCTTCATTTTTCAGAGTAAAATTCTGTGAGGATAACAGAAGGATAACCTCTCTTGTTTTTGGAAGTCGTACCTTCTTTAGTTCACCTGAAACTGCAGAGGCTTTTTATGGTTTTGTAACTCTAACTCCTTTTCCAAAAGAAATGTTAAACAGCTTTTTTTTTTCTGAGGGTGGTTTTTTGGGGGTTTTTTGGGTTTCTTTTTGGTTGGATGGGCTTTTTTTTGTATTCAGCTTAGTTGATGGCCTTTATCTACTGTTTCATGGAAAAGACAAGTTTTGAACATAATTTTTGGTCTTTTAATTTACTCCTTTCTCACCTATAGTTCTACTTATATTTCCACCTTTTCTTTGCAGAGGTGGAGGGAAATGAAAATAGGGAGTATAACGGTGTGAGAAGTGATGTCGGCTTCTCAGATACCATGTCCTCTCAGGACCTTGAGGAAATCACTATGTAGCTTTGGCCTATCGATACACGTGCATCTTCAGAGTGAAATGTGAATGTTTGTGGTCTCCTTTGCCTGATGTCACCCTGATCCCTTGAAGAAAGAGGGGAAATTCCATCACAGCCTGCTGGGGGGTGGTTTTCTGCTCTCATTGTAGCTCAGCATGATTGTTGTAGGTAGATGTAAATTCTTACCTTGGATATTTGATATCCCTTCCAGAATGCAGAAAAACCAGTAATTTCAAAAGTTTGGTTGAATAGAATAGACTATTTCAGTTGAAAGGGACCTACAACTAGATCATCTAGTCCAACTGCCTGACCAATTCAGGGCTGACCAAAAGTTAAAGCATGGTATTAAGGGCATTGTCCAAATGACTTTTAAACACTGACAGGCTTGGGGCATCGACCACCTCTCCAGGAAGCCTGTTCCAGTGTTCGACCACCCTCTCAGTAAAGAAATGCTTCCTAATGTCCAGTCTAAACCTCCCCTGGCGCAGCTTTGAACCATTCCCACATGTCCTATTGCTGGACACCGGGGAGAAGGGATCAGTACCTCTTTCTCCACTTCCCCTCCTCAGGAAACTGTAGAGAGCAGCCTCCTTTTCTCCAAACTAGATAAACCCAGAGCCCTTAGCCGCTCCTCATAGGACATTCCTTCCAGCCCTTTCACCAGCTTTGTTGCCTTCCTCTGGACACATTTGAGTACTTTCACATCCTTCTTAAATTGTGGGGCCCAGAACTGCACACAGCACTCTAGGTGAGGCCGCACCAACGCTGAATACAGCGGGGTAATCAACTCTTCTGACCGCCTGGTTATGCCATGTTTGATGCACCCCAGGATGCAGTTTGCCCTCTTGGCTGCCAGGGCACACTGCTGGCTCATACTGAGCCTGCTGCCAGCCAGGGCCCCCAGATCACTTTCTGCAGGGCTGCTCTCCAGCTGCTCCTCTCCCAACTTATACTTGTGCCTGGTGTTACTCTGTCCTAGGTACAGAATCCAGTTATTCTTCCCTATGTAAATTTCTTCAAATATTTACAAATGCTGATGGATAATACTTCTGTACATCTTCAGCCTCCAGAATGTGAGGTTAGACTTGTAATTTTGTGACAGTTGTTTGATAAAATCTATCTTAATTTATCACTCAGAAGTTTGAGGTTTCTATTGTTGATATAATCTGTATAGTATGGCTGTTTTGTTTTGTCTTTCCCTGAGCAGGTACTGTTGCCCCTGTATCTGAATGGATGTGTGCAAAAGGTATAAAATGCATCTGCTGGAGACTAGTGCAGGGAGAGTCATGTTAAATAGATTTACACTATTGAAAAACTAATTTCTATTAGTTCTTCTTGGAAGACTGGCATTGCCATGTGACCTTCTCTGAGACTTCTTTCACATCAACCCTGCAGAAATTTTCATTCCTTGTTTGAAGGAAAAACGTTTTTTTTTCAGATATTTTCTCAAGTCAGTTTCTCAGGAATCATGTTACACGTTTAGGTTGATGTAAAGTATTTTTTTTTTTACTCATGTTTATATTTGGACTAATGATGTAAAGAATACCTTTGTTGCTACATGATTTATTTTTTGTCATAGCTGTGTTGCATTATTATTTTGTAAATGGCATTTCATACAAAACGAAGTATATCGGTGATTAGCTACCCTGCGGATGACTGAGAAATTATCTTCCTTTAGAATGAAAAGAGAAAATATTAGTCTGTGCAGAACTTGAACCAAACTGTTCTGTTCATTCTCTCTTTTTTTGGGGGGAGATGGAAAAAAATAACATCTGTGCTTATTTGTAGATTCAGTAGAAACGGAAATGCTGAAATTTGAACGGGACATTAAAATATAAATTCTCTTTTAACAACTAAGTTATACCTTTTGAGTAGTTAAAAACAACAACAAAACAAAGTTTTTTATACTGCCTTCCTAATGGAAAGGGTCTTTCCATTCTAGTGCAGCATTAAACTGTTAGTTGTAACTTCAGATGTGAACTAATTAATGAGAAAGTGAAGATGACTGCAAACGAGGAGAAAGCTGAGAATATTTTCAACTTTCTAAGCTACATGATTGTTGCAAAATAACCCAGTCAAAAAACCTACTGGCTTAAAATACTGGGACATTTTGAAAAATTGCTTAAAATGTTATAACAACTTTATCTAGGAAATTTTTGTTATCCTGATTGATGATCCTTCTAAGTGAGGCCGTAGTAGCTGATGATCACTTAAGTTCCAGGCTGCCAGTAAAGGTTTGTACGTGTCAATGCTGCTCATCTTTCATTTGGCAAAGCTGATGGAAAGGGGAGAGATGCCCTGACGTCAGCTGGAATTACCAAAGTTTGTTAAACTTCATATAATTACAGCCCATTTTTTTCAGAACTTAATACAAAAACTGTAAAGTGGTTAAACTTTTTACAAACTAAAGAAACAGACTAAAATCAAGAAATCAAGATGAAGCCTATGTGTAATAGCCAAAAATAAAATTCTGTTCATATTTCCCACACTGCAGAAGTATTAAATGCTACTAATATAAAATGTACTTAGGGGTGGAGACTGAAGTGTTTTGGAGTTTCAGTTTTGTGTAACACACGCCCTGTCCCTTACCCTGTTGTACGCATTCATATTCGAACTCCTGCTCGTACTGCAGTTACTAGGCGAAGGGGGCTTTGTATTTGCGAAGCCCGACCATGGGCTTTCTGCAGTGTGCATTAGTGGAGATCTTAACCAATTGCATTCCAGAACTTTTAACTACTGAGTTGACACTGTGCTATAGTGCTATATGATTATTCAGCTTCTGTATCCCTGATCACTTCCTTTTCATCAGTGTCCGTAGGGTTTATTCACGTTATTGTGGGATGGTGGCTAATGAGGTCTTACATAATGAGCTTGGCTAATGAGATCACAGCTGTTTTTGTTTTATGTTTTTCCACTCCTGCTGTCCCCTTAAGTTGCTTACTGCAATAAATACTGGCAGCGTGCGTTTATTGTGGTGAATATGCAGTCAGTTCAGCTTCTTTAAATTTTACTCTTATTTAAAAAAAAAAAATTACAAAACAGAGATTAAATAGAATACTGAGAATTAAATTGAAAACTGAGAACCTGAACTCAGAAGTTAAGTTGTATATAAAATCTGCAGTTTGTGAATTTCATGTTATAGTTTAAGTGCAAGATAACACTGTTACATTGTCTGCATTGAGTGAATGTATGAAAGAATTTTGTGGGTTTTAGTATATGTTTCTTACACAAATGATCAATATATATTAGTTCTTACAAGCAGGGAACAGATATACTAGAATTTGTTATTATTTTAGCATAAACACTCAATATATTACTAAAAGTTATGAATGTAGATTAAAAAACACTGGCAGGGATCGGAAGCTTTTTCCCCTGCTAGGAAAAGGAGTACTAATACAAACCTTTTGTTTCTGATTGTGATAAATTTTGTGTACCCTCTTTCTTGAGCTGTCTGGATATCAGGAAATTGCAGTCCTGGTCTTGTGTGTTCAGTACACTTGTTAGATATGCCACTGGTTATGAATGCCATGTTTCAGGGTAGAAGCAAGTGTCAGACTAGCCTGTACTTAAATGCTGCTGGCATGCTTATTAGTGCTCATGGTGTGGGTTTTCATGGCACAACTATCTGTGCATGTTCCTTAGTAAATACTGTTTTATTGGCAAAAGGGGCTTTCTAGTGTTGAATTAGAATGTGGAAGAGTTATAATTTTTCCTGATTTGGAACTATGTAAAGCAGTTAAAAGCACTAAGAAGAAAAGTAAAAGCTAGAATAGCGGTGACTTCTCTCTCATCAGTATTGCAACTCTCTAATAAACTTGCTTCTTGAAAATGTGGTTTCTTTAGAGCTGAAGCTCATAATGCTTCTGTATAGTGAAAAAATACAACTTTTTAGATACTTTTATCATTCAACATGATTTGAACTCTTTCTAGGACTGGAAAGGCATCGCGTGTGGAAACAGCCAAGTAAACTTCATCATTAGTCTGAGTAGACTGGTACATGAAATGTGTTGTATGGTGTGGTACAAAAGATTGGAGTGCACTGTGTAAAGAGCATAGTCGCTTCTGGTTTGCCTCAGTGAATTAGCCTGGAGAAGAGAAGGCTCAGGGGGATCTTATTAAAGTACCTGACTGGGGAGGGAGAGTGAAAAAAAAGGAGCCCTGGACTCTTCTCAGTGGTGCCCAATGACAGGACAAGATGCAATGGACACAAAATGAAATACCATTTAAATGTAAGAAAAACGTTTTTTGGGTTTTTTTTGTTTGTTTGTTTGCCTGTTTGATTTGGGGTTTTTTGCTGTGAGGATGATCAAACACTGGCACAGGTTGCCCAGAGAGGCTATGGACATACTGAAAACCAACCAGATGTAGAATCATAGAATCATAGAATCAT
>NW_009218643.1:0-4001 GCF_000690835.1 Fulmarus glacialis
TAAACCACGACAACAGGATACCACCACAGGATACAGAGTGCTTCTGCTTGAGGAAGGTGACAGTCGCAGACATCATCAGACCCTGTAAAAAGCACCAGCTGGCTTCTTTCTGTATGAAATAGCTTTGGCAAACAGTACGCCACTGGCTAGCAGAAGCCGACGTAGAAGGCGGAAGAGTAGCCCATTGTGAATGTTTAGATTTTCAATACGTACAATCTTTGAGAGAAACTTCTGATACACAATTGGCAAAAGATTGACGTGCAGCCAAAAGCACCCCAATGACAGTTTGCAGCAACGTCCATTTTAATTTAACCAATTTTCTGAAGACCTTGCAAGAACATTACAGTGTCCGAGTACAGATCTAAACAGCAGACTTTGCTTCTGATGTAATTTAACCTCTTCAAGCATGGATATACATACAATTGCATTCAAAAAGAAAAGATTAAAAGCTGTAAGACTGCAAAACCATATTAAAGAGGTAGGAAATTACTATATGCAGCCTTTAAGAACAACACACGGGCACTCTGAGATCTTGAATGTTATAACTTCATTCCCATGTTGTATTCCAATGCAAAGCTGAACATCATTCTTCTGTGGGAGTCGAACTCCACATGACTTCTCCAGTTTCCTTTCCTCCTTTCCTCTGATCTTCAGCCTCCTGTATTTCAGCCTGTTTATTTCCTTACACACACCCCCTGCACTCCCCACTGGCTTCACACACATAAATGCAAGTGGGCAATGGGACAGACTGGGACAGTTTTGACAGCAGAGTGAAGAAAATCCTTCTGCTCTGAGATCCGGTGCAGCAGCCCCAGTAGGCAGAAGGGGCAACTACAAAGGGCTGCTGCTTCTGAAGCCCTGGACCGTGGCATTGCTGTTCATGCTGGGGCTGTGCTGCAGAACACACAACAGCTGGAGCAGGTATTCCCTGAAGGGCACCTGCAGAGAACATTTTGCACGCAGCTGAAAAGCTTGAGTGTATCTGGATGCCCCTTTTCCACCATGAGTGGGCAGATGGTCACAGGCGAGCCAGAGCCACACCAGGATTTCAGGACTGTGTCCATAAAAAGTGCCAAATTCACATGGCTCCAGTCATCTTCCCGCAAACACACTAAAATGCTTTAACTCAAGGCAGACCAAATTTCTTTCCAGGAAGCTCAGGAAAGTGGTGAACACACTGAAGGCAAGATCTTCCAACAAAGTC
This sequence comes from Fulmarus glacialis, assembly GCF_000690835.1. NCBI lineage: Eukaryota > Metazoa > Chordata > Aves > Procellariiformes > Procellariidae > Fulmarus > Fulmarus glacialis. The sequence continues at coordinate 1,205 of NW_009218643.1, forward strand.
CTTAGAAATCACAGAGACACAGTTACAAGTTTTTCCCACAGTCTGTTACATGTCTAATGCTGCAAAAATACAGTCATCAAGATTTCAGCTTTGTTGTGAACTGAAGACAATTCCAGTGATGTACAGGCATGGAAAGAGGTACTACGGTAATTAGAGCAAAAACTTAAAGACCTAATGCCAATATTTATTCCAAGCACCGGAAGATGAAGCATTAACGACCTTTAAAAGTGTAGTTCAAACTATGAGACACCAATGGTGCTGGAAAAGAAGCAGCTGAGAAAATTCTCTTCTAAAAAGGTCCTGCTTCAGTTGCCACAGAATATAATCCCAGAGCTCCATCCTCTGGCTCCATCACTTAAGACAACAAACAAAAAAACGCCACCAAAATAATGCATATGGACAAGAAAGGCACTGCTGAATCCCCTCGCCCCCATTACAATCTTCCTGTCGTGCCTACATCACTGAGGAAAAAACAGTTTTCAAAGCAATTCCTCTCCGTGCGCATCCGTGTTTTAACACAGCCAGATCGGACCTTCGTAGTGTTGTTCCGTGCAGCTCCTTTTTGGTCTTAACAAATCTACGTGCTCCTTGCCAAAGCGTTTCAACATCTTCATTATCCTTGTCTTCTGAACTTGGTTCCCAGTCAGAGTCTTCATCAGTAGGCTCGCACTCCTCTTCCTCATCAAATATCAAGCTGTCGTTTAGGTCGTATTCATTTGGTCCATCAGCAGCAGCATTGTCACCGTTTTTCTCCACAGCCCTTTCTCCTGTAGGGACAAAAATGTCATCTACTCATGAATCATAAATGCAGAACAAAAGAGACCTCCCAGAGACCCTTGAGTCGGTCTCTCTCCACCAGAGGAGAGAGAATCAACTAAAGCACCCTACCCAATGCTGACAGTTTCAGGGTTGATGTTCAAAACTCTCATGAAAAGCTGTGCCATCTCTCTCTGACCCCTGCAGCACTGCAGCACTTACCCGTCTGATCACTCCAAAAGTTTTCCTTCCTGGCCTTAATCCCAGCCTCTTGTTACAGAGGAGCCAGAAGGTGATTTCCTGTCTCTCTGCAGCACCTTTTCTTTCTTTCCTCTTTCTCCCCAAATTTTCTCTAGCCTAGACTACACTACCTTTACTCTCCCCTTCAGCTGTCCTGCCTTCTTTCTCTGCATCTGATCGCTGATGCTCTTGTCGGGAACTCAAGCCTTTTTCACAAGGTCATGGCCCAAAGAAAGCTCCAGGTAAGGTGCTGCCCATTCTGGGCAGACATAAGGTACTGCTGCATGGTTAATCTACACTCACCTGGTTAATAAAATACACCACTAGGATTGCTTTTCCTAACTGCTGTTCCTGAATACAGCCAAAGCACATTCAGTTGTCATGTGTTGCAGCCCCAAGACCAGTTTCTGCAGAACCGTTTCCTAAAAGCTAACGAATGAGGTAGCCGATTACTCCTTACTTCATATAACACAGCTAACTACAGATTATTGCATTTCTTTCAGATTATTTCTGCAGCTTGAGATCATTCTGAGTATATACATACTGGATACCAGTGTAATGTACATACTCACCATTCTGTGCACCACATCAAGGTGGAGAGCTCCAAAACAGCCCTGGGGTGGAGCGCTCCCAAAAAGCCAGCCGATGAAGGGCTCCCAAAAAACCAAACAGTAAAGCACTCCTCCAGGGCAGCGCGGTGATGCACTCATCCAGCGCTGCACAGTGAGGCACCCCAAAAAATGCTAAGTGATGAAGCTCCCCAAAAGAGCCAGACCGGGAAGTTCCCAAAAAAGCACAATGGTGAAGCTCCTCTAAAAAAAGCCAGATGGTGAAGCACCGAAATAAAGCCAGAAGGTGAAGCATCAAAATAAAGCCAGACGGTGAAGTGCTCTGAAAAAGTCCAGGACTGGAGAGCTCCAAAAAAGCGAAATGGTGGAGGACTCCGAAAAAGTCCTGGGGTGGAAAGCTCCAAAAACCCAAGTGACAGTGAGCTCCAGAAAGCCCCGGGGTGAAGCACTCCCAAAAAGTCCTGGGGTGCTACCTTCCTGAGCTACCAAAAATCCCCGGGGTGGAGAGATCTTACAAAGCCCCAGGGTGGAGACCTCCCAGAAAGCCCCAGGCTGGAGCACCCCTAAAAAGCACCAGGGTGGAGACTTCCAAAAAGAATGGGGGTGAAGCGCTCAAAATACTGAAACGGTGAAACGCTTCAAAAAAGTACCGAGCTGGAGACCTCCCAGAAAGCCCCAGTCTGGACCACTCCCAAAAAGCCCTAGGATAGAGATCTCCAAAAAAGGCAGGCGACGGACGGCTCCAAAAACCACTGGGATGCAGAGCTCCCAAAAAACCAAATGGTGAAGGGCTCCCAAAACACCAAGTGCTGATGCACTCCTCCAGGGCGGCAGCAGTGAAGCAGTCCAAAAATGCCAGGTTTTCTAGAAGTCCGGAAACAAACGAAACCTTAAAGGGCTCCAAAAAACCAAAATGGTGAAGCGGTCCGCGGAAGCCCCAGGGTGGAGAGCTCCCTAAAAGCACTGAGGTGGAGAGCTCCCAAGCAGTATCGAGGTGGAGAAATACAGAAAACAAAGCGGTGAACAGCTCCCAAAAAGCCAAACGCTGATGCATATGTGGAGGACTGTGTGGTGAAGCACTCGTCCAGGACTGCGCGGTGAAGAACTCCAAAAATGCCAGGCGTTGTAGAATTCCAGAAAAAACCCGAAAAATTATAGGGCTCCCAAAAAAAAAAATGGTGAAGCTCTCCCAGGGTGGAGAGATCCCAGGAAGCCCCAGGGTGGAGAGCTCC
>NW_009218643.1:4850-5277 GCF_000690835.1 Fulmarus glacialis
CCCAAAAAACAAAATGGTGAAGCTCTCCCAGGGTGGCGAGATCCCAGGAAGCCCCAGGGTGGAGAGCTCCGAATAAGCACTGGGATGAAGCGCTCAAAATATCCAAATGGTGAAACACTTTGAAATAGCCTCAGGGTGGAGAGCACCCAAAAAGCTCCGAGGTGGAGAGCTCCCAAAACACCCGGAGGTGGACAGCTCACAAAGAGCCCCAGGGTAGAGCACTACCAAAAAACCCAGGGCGGCAGAAGTGAAGCAGTGCAAAAATGCCAGTTTTTATAGAAGTCCGGAAAAAACCAAACCTTAAAGGGCTCATAAAAACCAAAATGGTGAAGGGCTGCCCGGAAGCCCTGGGGTGGAGAGCTCCCAAAAAGCACCGAGGTGGAGAGCTCCCAAGCAGAATCGAGGTGGAGAAATACAAAAAACAAAG
>NW_009218644.1:0-4391 GCF_000690835.1 Fulmarus glacialis
AGATATTGAACAGGACCGGCCCCAAATCTCACCCTTGTAGCCAAATCTCACCCTTGTCTCTGCTGATTTTACTGGTTGCATCTCCACTGATCATAAAGTGTGAAATTGTAGTTAAATGTCAGATGAATCCCCCACTGCACAGCTCACCCGGGTGCTGATGTTCATAAACCCCATTTGGCTTTGCCTTTCCTTAGGAACAAATTATTCTTTTGGTATATTCTTTTCCATGTGCACTCCTAAGAAGGAGATACAAGGAGCTGGGGATTACCTGGTTCATAGCTTAGCTGCCCAACCATCCTACCTGGAATATTTTCTTTATCGTATTTGTTTGACAGATTTTCAAAATCTGGTTGCATTTCACATGGGCACTTAGCCTACTGCCTGAACTAATGCTCCAGTCAACCCATTTTCCCATCCCTGTTGGACTGAAAAGAAGCATCTTGGAAGATAATGGATCTGTCTGGAATTCACCTTATCATGGCATGCAGAGACTACTTTCATCTTTCTTACAAGCGATGATACCCAGGCACTGACCTGTCACATCCAGTTCCACGTAAGCCTCCCTGTACCAATTGGAATAGGCAACCTTGCAGGTGTATTTCCCTTTGTCAGAGACTTGGATGTTCCTAAGTTTCAGGGAGAGGTTTCCCCTCCTCACCTGGGATGCGAAAAATGCAGTTCGACCCTTGTAGCTCTTCCCTTGCCTTTCCACCTCACGTCTTCCATTGAAGGAAATAATTTCTATTCTCTTCAGAGCTCTAACAAGGATCCATTGGACAGTGAGGCTGACAGGGATGCTAGGGGCAGAGATGTAGCAAGGCAGGATGGCATCTTCTCCAACAGCTTGGATAACAACGTTGTTAGGGGAATGAACTGTAAACTGACCTGAGAAAAACAGATATGCACACAGTTTGAGTTAGTGCTGACTCAGTGTGTGAAAGGGTTTCAAAAGAGAAGCATTTTTAAACAGAGCTTCCACTAATTCTGCAGTGAACACCTTAGACAAGGGGCCAGAGCATGTACTTTGTGATATATATCCAGGATAGTGGCACGTGAACTGTTCACCAGACAGATGCATGCACTTAGGTGAGATTACCTCCAAATTCAGACACCTGAGCTTGGGTCTGTGTATGTAGAGGGCTACATGTGCACCGGGAACTAGAACACGTTTCCTAAGCTTAGGCATCTGGTATCACTGGAGGCATCCTAGTAGAACCACAACATCCTTATGTAGAGGGCTACATGTGCACTGGGAACTAGAACACATTTCCTGAGCTTAGGCATCTGGTATCATTGGAGGCATCCTAGTAGAACCACAACATCCACATGGAGCTGCAGAAGATGATACAGCACAAATGGGAGACTTTTCAAAGAACTACACGGAGACCAGGCTGGATACCTTAGGCCATCTTAAGTGGCACCAGATACCTATCTTTGGATAACTGAATAAGACCCTAAACATCTACATGAGTGTGATGTAAATAGATCTTTGTTGATGAGTCATAGGATCATAGGATCATAGAATACCAGATTGGAAGGGACCTCAAGGATCATCTGGTCCAACCTCTTTTGGCAAAAGCATGGTCTAGACAAGATGATCCAGCACCCTGTCCAGCTGAAATGAGATCTCCAATGACATACTGCTCCTATGAGGAGTGGCTGAGGACACTGGGTTTGTCTAGTTTGGAGAAAAGGAGGCTGAGAGGTGACCTCATTGCTCTCTACAGCTTCCTGAGGAGGGTAAGTGAAGAGGGAGGTGCTGGTCTCTTCTCCCTGGTGTTCAGTGACAGGACGTGTGGGGATGGTTCAAATCTGCATCAGGGGAGGTTCAGATTTGACATTAGGAAACATTTCTTTACCAAGATGTGGCAAACACTGGAACAGGCTTCCTAGAGAGGTGGTCGATATTCCGTGCCTGTCAGTGTTGAAGAGGCATTTGGACAATGCCCTTAATAGTATGCTTTAACTTTTGGTCAGCCCTGAAGCGGTCAGGCAGTTGGACTAAATAATCGTTGTAGGTCCCTTCCAAATGGAACTACTCTGCTCTACTGTACTTTACATCTATTCTATTCTATTCCACTCTATTCTATTCTATTTAGTTTGTGTGGCAAGGTTTTGTTAGTGGGGGGGGCTACAGGGGTGGATTCTGTGAGAAGCTGCTAGAAGCTTCCCCTATGTTCAACAGAGCAAATTCCAGGCTCCAAGACGGACCCGCCGCTGGCTAAGGCTGAGCCAATCAGTGATGGTGGTAGTGCCTCCGTGATAACATATTTAAGAAGGGGAAAAAAACACTGCACAACAGCAGCTGGGAGAGAGGAGTGAGAAAATGTGAGAGAAACAACTCTGTAGACACCAAGGTCAGTGAAGAAGGAGGGGAAGGAGACGCTCCACGTGCCAAAGCAGATATTCCCCTGCAGCTCATGGTGAAGACCATGGTGAGACAGGCTGTCCCCCTGCAGCCCAAGGAGGTCCATGGTGGAGCAGATATCCACCTGCAGGCCATGGAGGACCCCACGCTGGAGCAGGTGGATGCACCCAAAGGAAGCTGTGACCCCATGGAGAGTCCGTGCCAGAGCAGGCTCCTGGCAGGACCTGTGGCCCTGTAGAGAAGAGCCCATGCTGGAGCAGATTTGCTGGCAGGACTTGTGACCCCGTGGGGGACCCATGCTGGGGCAATCCATTCCTGAAGGACTGCACTCCAGGGAAAGGACCTATGCTGGAGCAGTTCATGAAGAACTGTAGCCCTTGGGAAGGAGAAGGACCCATGTTGGAGAAGTTCATGGAGGACTGTCTCCCATGGGTGCGACCCCATGCTGGACCAGGGGAAGAGTGTGAGGAGGAAGGAGCAGCAGAGGCAATGCATGATGAACTGACCGCAACCCCCATTCCCCGTCCCCCTGCGCCACTTGGGGGGAGGAGGTAGAGAAACCAGGAGTGAAGTTGAGCCTGGGAACAAGGGAGGGGTAGGGGGGAAGGGGTTTTAAGATTTGGTTTTATTTCTCATTATCCTACTCTGATTTGATTGGCAACAAATTAAATTAATGATGCATGAAATTTTCTAGGCTTTCTCAAACAGAAATAGTGTCTAGGTAGGTGTCTTCATCAAGTCCACCTAATCAATGCAAGTACTTCAAGTGACACATCTCACCCTATGGTAAGAAATATAGAATATGGAATGTAGTAGAAGTCTTCCATATAGACCTCATCAACAAACTTACTTCTGAGCTTAATGAGGCAGGTAACTTCCATACACTAAGCTATATTTTCCAGAATTTGGAAGTCTACAGTTTTTGCTGTGTATATTTATATGCATCTATATGCACATCAAAAACAAAAATATTTGCTGATTACTTGTTTTTTATAACTGTATGGCATAAATTCTGCTTACCACTAGTCTTCTGAAGTATTTGCAGAACAATCAGGATAGGTATCACTGTGTGCCACATGAAGAGGAAAGCCATTGTTCAGGAGTTCAGACTGCTCAGACAGAAGTTTAGACCCTGCAGACAACTGCACAACAGCCAGGCAAAGACCTCAAAGGACTTTCCTGAATGAAAAGCAGAAGGTGAAAGCAGGAAGTTTAGACATTAGCTTAGCTTATTAGAAAGAACACAAAGGTAACTTCCAAAAAGTGTTATCTGAAATGTTACAACACCAGAGACCAGAAACAAGCCATGTCTTTACAGGACTACTCACTATGTGTAGCAGAGCTAACTTCCAGTCAATTAGCATTAATGCTACTTAAACCATCTAAATGCCTCGGGATATGAATCCATTCAGTGAGTTAAATTACTTGCAAATGAATCTTGATGTTGCACATCTTTTCCCCTAAAGTCTTGTACTTTTGAAAATCTTTACATACGTTTGCTTTTATCTAATGTCCACCAGGGAGACTTACAAATAATTTTCCAGGGAGACAAGGATGGGGGAAGGGAAATGATTTGTTCAAAGTACAATGGCATTAACTCAGGACACAGTTTCATGGAACAGGATGTTTAACAAAAAGCTCAGCTCTTTCAGGCATGAGTATATCACACCCATTCCTAGGGTTTGTTGAGCTCCCACAGGAGTCTGTTTTTCCATTTTAGAGAGTTCATTTAAGAGTAGCAGACCCCTGCATGCACGAGCTAGAGAAAAGGAGGCTATAAGGTCGTCAATTTTTCAAATATGCATAAATACTCACATCATGGTGAAAAAAGAAACAGGAATTACTATCACTGAGAGCTTTTATCTCACAAGTATTTAAATAGCTATCTATGGCATTTAAACTACAAGATAGAAGTGAAACAGTAAGAATAAAATGGAATACATATTCCTAATACTTACATTCCCCAAATTATTGGCAGATGGAAAAAAGAGGGAAAAAAAAGGAAAAAAGAAAAAAAAAAAAA
>NW_009218644.1:4431-15343 GCF_000690835.1 Fulmarus glacialis
GTGCCCTGAGTCTTTTGAACCAGAAAACTCTGTGTTCCCCACTCAAAGCTGTTACATCTTGCTGGTTTGTGTTTACCACATCAAACATGCAGAGAAAACACGTTGGCCTCATGGCTACAAGCCAGCACAGGCTGGAAAGTTTTAGTAGCTCAGGAATAGCAATAAGGTTTTCAGGCACTGACTGGGATCAGAAGCAACGGAACCACTTTTGCATGATATGGCCCTTTAGGAAACAGGTTCTGCGAAGACCTCGGGTGGATTTCACTGGACCTGTTTCAGCAAATGCAATGAATGCTGTTGTTTAAGTACTTTTTTTCTTGCCATTCACTGTAAAGAAAAGCAAAATCACTCCTCATCGTTGTGCATGTCTAAAATAGGGAAGATGAATCCTCCATCCCTGGTCCCAGGTGGGCACTGGTGTCAGGAAACAACTTGTGCTTTAGCTTCTTTCCATGAGTTCTGGGAAGTCCAAACCCAGCTCTGATTTCCTGATGATGATGAGCAGACAACTTCTCCAAAACCAAAAACTCCCCATGGGCATTGCAAAACCTTGCCAGAGGTTGTTCTCTGCACCAGCTCTGTTGTTATAACAGCTTTCGAGGAAGTTGTTCTCTACATCAGCTCTGTTGTTATAACAGCTTTCGAGGACAGAAAACATCTCTGCAGCTCACAATTGGGTACCTATTTCCTTCCATGGACTGCAGTTTCCAGCCATACTGATTCTGAAGCCTCACTTAAACTTAAGAATCTTCAGACAGGAAAGTTACATTAAGAGCTGGTAGCAGGCATGAGATGGATCTGGCTATTTCTGGAAATTGATACTGATACCTTAACATAGTGGAGAAGCATTTTCACATCTTACTCTTGCATTATAGTGAGCATTTTCGTTTTTCCAAAAAGAAAGAATTCTTTCTGTGAGCATTTTTTTTTTCATGGTCAATATTATTGATAAAACAGGAGCAATTCAACTCAGGGCAGTACATTAAATAGGCATAATGCCATTAGTGTTCCCAAGGAGCAAATGTGCATAGCTATGACTTTTGGATGTTTAAAGACAACCGTTAATACAAAACATGCTCTCAGCTAGAGGAAAACCTCATTTTTTCACTTTTCTACCAAAGGCATGGCCTTTTGAGAGAAGACAACATCTCTTTCTGTGTGCTATAAACTCAAAACTGTTTCAAGGCAACATTGGTATAGCAGAACAAAGGAAGGAATTTCTCCCTTGTTCTGTTTCAGATAAGGCAGAATCATATAAAATTATCGTACTTACAGACCAGAAATCTGTTCATATCTTGCTCAAAATATGATCATTTGCCTTTCTTAGCTTGAAGGTGGTTTCTCACCTGGACAGCAGGAAGGAAAACCGCCATCACAAGCTTTCCTTGGGTTTGGGAGAACTGGACTTTGTACTGAGAAATAGATTGACATTATAACTATTTGCTTATTTTGCTTTTATGCCTTGCACAGTCATAGAGTCGTTTATTAACCAGGGACTTGGGTAAACAGATATTACTCCAATAAAAGCCGTACCTTTGTTATCACAACCATGACACAGGGCTCTGTTCGTCCCAGTTGAAATCGCAAGCTACAAGGTAACACAATTGCATCCTTTCATATGATGGTCTTCCCGGTACCTCAAGACATGGATTATTTGCTGAGTGAACATGTGGCTTCAACCAGAGCAAACAATACTACACTTTGTGTGAAGGGCATGTTATGAAAGGCAAGCACAAAAATATGACTTTGAATTTGTCGGTTGGAGGGAGAACTGAACTTCATCTCCCCTGGCCAAGGTGTATGTCTTGACTGTTGAGCTACTGCCTACCTAAAAGTGTGTCATCATCCACTCATGCCCATCTTTTTGATGATTTTCAAATAGCACAAGGAACTTTTCTTGGTTTTTTGAAACAAAGAACAAAGGACACTGATAAAGGAGGATGAATTTTATATCCCCTTCTTTCCGTGCTGAAGCTACGAGCCTAGTTTCCCCGGGCCCCTGCCTTTATTACTTTCTTACTGTGAAGTGTTGTGTGGAAGAGCTAGTTGTCTTGTCTCCCTCTGGAGCTGATGGAGAACGACAGGCATCTCCAGAGCACGATTCATCCCAGCAGGCTGAACAGGGAACTCCTGACTCAGTTTGAACAGAAGGAAGAAGTATATGGCAGGTGGAGAATGATCAGGCAAACCAGGAAGAATAAAGAAGCATTGTCTGGGCTTGCACAGATGAAATCAGGAAGGTCAGAATTCGCCTGAAGTTAAAACTGGTGAAGAACAAGGTACCTTGGCAGCAAAAGGAAGACTCAGAAAAGTGTAGGATCACTGCCAAAAGGGGTGGGAAGTTTTCAGGCCCTAGAAGAACCTTCTTCCCAGTTCTGAGACAATCTATGCCAGACTGTGGTGTGAACCTTGTCAAAGGCCAGGTGCATTCTACCCACTGGATTCCTTTTATCTACATGCTTATTGACAGCTTCAGGAAACTCCGGGCAGTGCAGAGAGGTATGATTTCCTTTTACAGGAGCTGAGTAACTCTTCTCCAACAGATTGCGTTTGTCCCTGTGCCAAGAGTTCTTGTTTTTAAAACAGCCTCTATAACTTCATTGAGGTGAGAGTCAGATGGCTCCATAGTTTCCAATACCCTATCCAGAGCCTTATTTGTGAACAGAAATTAAATAGACAGCCCACTAGTGCTCCAGTGCATGGTCATGAAGTAGACACTTGGCTGGCAATTCTGCAATTTCCTTCAGGACTTGTGTGTGATACCATGTAATTCTAGTGACTTACTGATATGTTATTTGCCCCAGTCCATTCCCAGCTGATGGAATTTTCACTATATTCTTGAACATCCTTTGCAAAATTATCTTGATATTACTGCTTTTTTGGATGTCAATTTTTTAATATATATTTGACCTTGCGGGCTTTCCACTTATTCTGATTTTCCCTTTCTGTTATGCTGATCTTTTCTGTGTGGCATGCTCTTAATTCTCCTGCGGAATCAGGGACTTTTTTTAGACAAGGTTTCTTTCTGTCTGAGTTGAGGCACACACTTTACAAGAGCTTCCAAAGCAATGTATCTCTTAGAGTCTCTGGGCAACTTGTGGGCTCTTTTCTTTCTGCCCTGTATCTTTAATCGTTTATTTGCTTGTTTTTTTCAAGACATATGACTCACTTTTACATAGTTCCCTTCCTTCAAATGGAATATCTATGTGCTGAACTTACCTGACTTGCTTTTCAACTACAACATTAAATCTAATTGCTTTGTGGTCACAACTTCAGAGCAGCTCACAGGGTAGCACTTCTCCAGTTAGGTCCCGTTCATCAGACATCTGCAGTCTCATTTTTTTTGTGGTGGATTCTTATAATATCCATACTGACTCCAGTGACAGGGTAAACACCTCGCTCAAATAGAGATGCCCTCACAGACAATTGCTGAAGGGTCATAAACCAAAGCTGAATTTCCCTCTAAACAGCCTTCCCTTTGAGCTAGGTTGCTAAGAAGTAATCTCAATAAATTCTTTTGATATTTTCCATCTCCACCTCTCAGACCCATCTCATTTATATAAAGAGTAAGATCATTCAATTAATAGCACCTTCTGCCCATAGGAACAGGTTTGTGAATCAGTTTTTAACTGGAAGATTTTTAGAGAAAATTTGCTATGGGTGTAGTTAATTGACTATTGCAGTCCACCCCTGATTTGTCCACAGAAATTCACTTTTATAAAAAAAACATTGGGAAATTGGGCTTCATGACTGAAGAAAACAAACCCAGAAAAATAAAGGTTGGGTTTTTTTTTTTTTTAAGACTTTTAATCATCATCGAAATTCTTAGATTTTTCTCCAACATCACCATTGCTGGCAGAGAAAGTTTCAGGGAAGTTAAACCAGATTGCAACCAAGAGTCTGGATACACAGATGAGTTAGAAGTTCATAGCGAAAGTTAATGACCACCTTTTACTCACAGAGCAGGGTTGCAGGTGTCTGTGAGTGAAGGTAAAGACCAAGCTTCCTTTCTCTCTAAAAAGTACTCATCTAAGTTTAAACTAGCTGTCTGTAGCCAATGAATTTGTAAGTGCTCTCTCATTCCCAACCTCCATCCTTTGGACTGTAACAAGCATGGAAACCTGCCGATCCACAGCAAAAGTACATTGGGAAAAGAGCTGATTTTTCAGCTGCTGCCACAGTGGAGAACTGATCTCAGGAAACTGTGGCCCCCAAAGGGATGAGGAGGATGACAGGGCTAGCAAGCAGATATTAAATGATCCTTTTAATCTGCTTCATGGAAAATTGATGGAGAGGGATGATTGCCCATTCTGCCACCCTGGAGATATCCCTGGAAACATTCCCAGGGTCCTGTCTCAGGAGACTTCAGAGAAGCAATGCATCCTGCAGATCAGCAGCATTGCAGCTCGTCTGTGCACATGGTGCCAGTCATGACTTACTGTCCCCAGCCATTGTCTTCCTTCTGTTATAGCATTTCCCATGGCTGGGCTAAATCCAGACCTTTGTGTCCTGGCATGTACCACTGTGCTTTTATGGCCCCATTTCCAAAATTATGTCTTTGCACCACTACCTTGCATCTGCAATCTACCTTATCTCCAACAATCTTGTCCTCTCATCCTCTCTTAATGAACACAGACCTCTCGTAATGAACACACACTTTTCTTGCTCAGTGCCAGTTATCTACCAAATGCAGAACACCTTGGGTCATCTGGGTTAACAGACGGAGTATTACCATTGTAAATGAGCCATTATGGATTATGCCATGACTTGAAAGGATACCGTATTTACTCTAAATGCATAGAGTACAAGAGGGAGGCAATATAAGCCTAGTACTGCAAAGCACTACACTCCTCAAAGGCAGGTTAGAAGATAACACATTCACAGGTTGGTCCCCTCCCTTTGCTTTAATGTATCTCTTCATGGTTGCTCATTGGTCACCTTGAGTAATTGACACATTTCATGGCATTGAACCAGTGCTCTGATTGTCCTTTCAGTTATTTAAGATCTCTTCACGGTTGCTCATTTTTCAAGGTATTGGTCACCTTGAGTAATTGACACATTTCATGGCATTGAACCAGTGCCCTGATTGTCCTTTCAGTTATTTAAGCAATTTTTATTCATGAGAGTTTATTCGTGAGCTAAAGCGGTGGGATTCAGCTAACTTCATTTTTAATGGTGGCTTCAGCTCACCCTGAATTACAGGTGATATTCAGCTTGCACATTAAGTCACCTAATTCTAGGTGCCTGTATTGGGTTTATGCGGCAAGCATTTGGTAGCAGGGGGGGCTGCAGGGGTGGCTTCTATGAGAATATGGCAGAAGCTGCCCCCATGTCCAACAAAGGCAGTTCCAGCCAGCTCCTAAATAGACCCACTGCTGGCCAAAGCTGAGCCCATCAGCAACGGTGGTAGCGCCTCTGTGATAACATTTAAGAAAGATTTTTTAAAGTGCTGCGCAACAGCAGCTGGGAGAGAGAATGAGAAAATGTGAGAAACAACCCTGCAGACACCAAGGTCAGTGAAGAAGGAGGGGGAGGAGATGCTCCACTCACTGAAGCAGAGATTCCCCTGCAGCCCATGGTGAAGACCATGGTGAAGCAGGCTGTCCCTCTGCAGCCATGGAGGTCCACGGTGGAGCAGATATCCACCTGCAGCCCATGGAGGACCCCACGCTGGAACAGGTGGATGTGCCTGAAGGAGGCTGTGACCTCGTGGAGAGCCCGTGCTAGAGTAAGCTCCTGGCAGGACCTGTGGCCCCGTGGAGAGGAGCCCACACTGGAGCAGGTGGGGGGAAGGTGTTTTCTAAGATCTAGTTTTATTTCTCATTATTATCCTACTGTCATTTGATAATAAATTAAATTAATTTCCCCAAGTTGAGTCTGATTTGCCTATGACAGTAATTGCTGAGTGATCTCCCTGTCCTTATCTCAACCCACGAGCCTTTTGTCATATTTTTCCCCCTGTCCACTTGAGGAGGGAGAGTGATAGAGTGGCTTGGTGGGCACCTGGCGGCCAGCCAAGGTCAACCCACCACTCTGCCTACATGTAAGCATGAGGTTTGCACTCCAGTTACAGACAGCAGAGAATAGGATATCGTTCAGTTGCCTGAAGATAGACATCTATTGCCACTTGAGATGCCATGTCACATCTTCCCTTATCTTCAGCTGCTGCTTCAGGAGGGTCTGAGAATCCCATAAATCCCATGCTCTGATAGCCCTGTGGGAGCTCAAATTGCATCAGGCTTCCACATTTGGGCAGCTGAATCTAACTCTTGACTCCCATTCCTTAAGTCAAGCTAACTTAACCAACTGCTTACATGTAAGCAATTGTTGCTGAGTTTTATCACATCCGGTATGTGATCTGCGGATGTGACCCTTATCACTTAACACCTCTTATAAGCAGACCTCCAAAAAGACTACTTGCAGTTCATGGTTTGTAATTTGATTGTTATTAATAGTTTTCTGACTTGCATTTCATAGTTCACAATTTGATTGCTATTAATAGTTTTCTGACTTTGTATAAAATTGGAATTTGCATTCATACTCTTCTTGGCAAACTGTTCTGATGGGTCTATTAGTTAAAAATGAATACACAAAAATGCAACAAATACTAAAATAAATCCGTGTTTCTTTAGTCCAGGTAAAATGAAATAAAATTGCAACATTTGATAGGTCTGGGTTTTTACAAAATTAGTTCTTAGTACAAGATAATCCCGAAGAAGTACTTCTGAGACTATTTCTTTCTTTACCATGGTTTTAAAAGCTGATATTACTTTTTTTTCCTTCCTCTCCGCTTTCACATCCTCTGCGATTCACTACATTATTAATTTATTAATCTCCTCCTGGCCCTGTGGAAGGATGTCACAGAGAGGGTAATGTGTTTTAAGTCTATACAGGACGTACTCCCAACCATTTGCCATCAGAGCCGGGACTGAAGAATGGGTACAGATTCCCAGAAAACTCAAAAGAGAGAGACTCGAGAAGGCACTTTTCTTCAACATCAAAGAATGAAAGCGTGTGAAGTTCCTGATCCAGGAAAACACCTACCACGCTGCAGAGCTTGCAATTTCTTACATCCTTCCCACCAGTTAAGCTGTATTCTCCCTGAGAAAACCGCAGACTGAGAAAATTCCCCTTGGGGAAAGTATTCATCATGTTGCTCCTCAGTGTATTTCTAATTTCCTCACACACCACACCCAGCTCCCACTCCGATTTGTCCCCCACCTCCACTTCCCAGTAATGTTTCTTTTCTGAAAACCCTTCAGTAGCTACCACCACAGCTTTGGGTGGGATCTCTTCCTGGGTGGAGGACTTGACCCTGTTTTTCTCCTTAATGATGAGGCTGGGATGTTTGTAGTTCTCATCCAGAGTGATACTAACTTGAGAAAGGAAGAAAAAAAAAGATAAAAAATACCAAGTTATTTCTGATTTTCAGGAAAATAAACAGTCAACTCAAAGAAAGTGAATGAAGGAGACAGACAATAAAATTAAAAAAAAACAAAACCAAAACCTAAATACCCCAGGAATATACAGTGTGTTTTTGTCAGACAAAAACTCAATAGCAAAAATAGTATCCAAGAGGGCATGCCTGTTCTCTGGCTTCACTGTGGCTTTATTAATTCATCTGACAATTCACTCTGACTGAGGGGATCCAGGCTCTCTGGTCAGACCCATCTGTCAGCTGGATTTTTTGGAATAAAATACAAAGCTGAATCTCTCAAAGCCACATAATATGTAAAAAGGTCCTAGTTGGTACAGAAATGATTCACCCCAACTTGTGACACTGAGAACTGTGTAGATGGGAGATGCCTAAAAAAACCCGGGTGCCTCCTTGAACCAATGGGATGCAAAATCTCCTGAAATTCTGACAGCCTGTGAGTTTTTCATAACACACAGACTCTGGTATGTGCATGAAAGAACATGACTTTAATGGCAGGCGAGATTTAGCTTACCTGCATTGCTATAAGCTCTCCAGAACACTGTTAGAAAAGAAATGAATGATTAATTAAAATCACTGCAGAATGTTAATATGCCTAGTTTTAGTACAGCATGGGGTTGGAGGTGGTTTAGATTTGATAAAATTAGTTTTCAGCTTTCAACTCACCCAGTTCATTCTGGACTTTTCCTGAAAAGGACAGAAAGTTATATTATCCTTATGCATGGCAAGGCTCTTCCGTAGAGTATCTGTGCTAATAAGAGTATTTCCAATACTACATTACTTAAGTATGACCTGGCCTAGGATTTGGGAAACGATGCTAGCTTAACTTTGGAGGGCTAGAGGTTATCTAAGCCCAAGCTACTCACCTGGCCTCTCCATAGAGTCAGGAGAAAGAGAACAGCACATCAGAATGTTTCTTCTCTGCTGTTTCAACCACCTATCTGAAACTACTCTTGGATGCCTTCATCTCTCAATGAGGGAGCCAAGAATACCGCCTTAACCTCAGTGCCCAAAATTTAGATAACTAGTTAGGTGAGCTGAATCACTTGCAGGTACATACAGGACCTGTGGCCATGCTTCCAGACCCTGTCAGATGACAAACAGGAGCTTCACCTGGCCAACTGTTAAAATGCATATGAAAGTATGTATTTTTTCCTTCTTTCTTTCAAAAATATCAGTTTGTTAATAGGAAGGAAAATCTGTTTTCTACTCAGCTACAGCAAAAATTAAACCCTTAAAGAACTGAAATGATGTTCTGTTGTTATGGAAACAGATGTTCTGGAGTCCAAGACTGTGTCAGATAAACACTCGTTTTTAGGGACAACTAAGTCTAAGTGTGGAAGAGAATGAAGTGCTGCGATAGCCCTCAAACGGGGGCACAGTTCAGTTCCAAAATGGCATTTCTGATTACAGATAATTCAAATCATTTTTAAGGACAAAAGTTAACTTAATATCCTTACCAATTCTGGACAATATATCCTGATATTCTACAAAGAAACAAAATTAAATTAAACGTTAGGACAACTAAATCAGGCAAATTATGGTACACTCTATGCATTTTGGAATACATAGGTTATCTATATATATGGGATTAATCTGTTGATTAATCTGTTTATATATCTGTTTTTATATATATTAATAGATATATAGGATTAATCTGTTTATCTTTGTAGAATAATAGACATGCATTATATAAGTTTTCTCTGGTATTAAATAATGTGTTGCACAAATATTCCTGAACACAAGACGTGACAATATAAATAAAGGAAAAGACTGGAAAAAATCAGGGAGTGGTTCAGAGCAAATAGCTCACAAAGATATTTACAGTTCATAGAGCATCATAAGAGAAGGAGAGTAAAACCTCTCTCAATAACATAAAGCTTGAGATTATATTTGTCTCTTGTACACAAATAAACCCCAACATTTTCATTTTTATGGTTCTTAGCTTCACCTGGGGACACAGCTTACCACAGTTGCTTTTTGAGAACTTTTTTATTCCCAATGCCCAACAGGAATTGCACTGGGATTTTTCACATTATATTCTTTTTAGTGCTGTGATCAGATGCTTTAGTCATTATTTTGTTCTGAGATGCCATAAATAAAATGTTCCACTTAAACATTTTCTAGCAGTGGAAAAAAACCTTTTTTATATATATATAGAGAGATAAATATCTGTATATACTCTCTATCTATATACCTATAGATAAAAAGAGAGTGACTGTGTGTATACATACATACAACACAACTTTTCAATTATCTTTTTTGTTGGAGTAGGGGAGTTAGTCTTTGCAAATGTGAAGTTCTGAGAGCATTTTCCAACTCTAGTATTCAAAATTGCATAAAACACCACTATTTTATTAGAATGGTCACCTGCAAAGCATCTTTCAGGGTATGCTTAAAAGACTAGCGTGTGGTACTAATCGCAAAGTAGAAGAAAAATGTTATTTTACCCTTCTGAAAGCTGTCATGCTCCTCAGCTGAAAAACAAAGCAACAAACCCAGAAATAGCAGAGAATGTTACATTTTTCAAGACAAAACCACACAAAATGTGAGTGAGAATTTCAGTGTTAATGTTTTCATTTAGGGAACTGAGGCTTGGCATTAAATTCAGAATATAACTTCAAAATAGGTGGGGGATAAATTATGCTCTGAAGATACCCAACCTGTAGAAGGAGTCTAGATTATTAGCTTAGACTAGATACTTAAAATTCACTGGCTAAACCCAGGTGACATTGAAGATAGTAGTAACAGATATCACTAATTTAATTGAAAACACTAGCTTTAGAATAGAAGGACATTTTCAATATGGGCCCTCTTTCACGATATTATAACTTTTTTAAATATAGAGGATTCTTCTAACCAAAGGGTACTCAAAACCAACATACCAAAGAAGTCAAAATATGTTCTTACCTAGTTCATCATTGAGTTGCTCTATCTCTGAAAGAGATTATGTTTAAATATTAAAACACCATTTCCTTTTCTTTTTTTTTTTAAACACAAATACATTGAATTTTCTATCTGTTCCACTGTGTTCTGTGTAGCAAGAGCTAAGATAAAATGAAATGATCCGAGCTTCATAAAAACGACCAGATGTTCAGCTGTTGTAAGGCAGCCAGAGTTATTGTCTTCATTATGCTCGTACCTTCCCCTAACATGGGAACAAAAAGACTGGTCAAGAAATTCACCTCAGTAAAATGAAGTACTTCAGATGACTGAACCAAGGGGAAAAAACAGAACTAATACTTTAATGAGGATGTGAATAGCATTAGCGTGCAAGTGAATGGCATTAGCACACCCATCTGTGGATGGTTCTTAGTACGTATGTTGAAACAACTGAACCATGTCCAGATAATCTTAAACATGGCTTTATAAAAGCTATAATTGATGTTTCTCCATGATACCATAAGGACTACAAAAAAGTTTCAAAAAAGTTTACTGGATTTACTGGATCCTCGCCCAGCCTCCCTCACCTCAACC